>NW_028275163.1:2448145-2751175 GCF_013281855.1 Momordica charantia | reverse complement strand
ATGCTATTTAGTATTTACTTTTTGATTGGTATGTTTTTAAAACGTTAATTTGATTATTGTACGTAACTTTTGTTTATTTTAGGGACTATTTTGATTTTTATTTACAATATTTTAACACTTATTTTATATAGTACAAATTTATGGCTACCTTTTAAAAAATTTGAGTGGATGAGTTGTCGTATTAAAATTGTGATACGAGGTTTGACATTTTAAAAGTACTCAAACTATAACAAATAAAAATTAAAAAAAAAATACGGGAACGAAATAAAGGTTTCGAAGTACATGTATAAATATATATCAAAGTCCAAGTACACCAAAATAATATTTAAACAGAGATTATTTACTAAAATGATTTAGATACAAAATTGATAGCTGTCATCAAATGTTTGAGGTTAGATATCAAGTTTCAAAATGAGATTATGTGTTTGTTAATAAATTAACGAAAAGTTAACCACACTTACTAGAATTCTATCTAAAAAAAATAACAACAGTTACTAGAATAATTTCGATCTAAAATTGATAGTATTATTAATTACATAACACTTTGAAATTCGAGAAGCTAAAACATAGTGTTCAATAAAAAAGAAAAAACGAAAATTCATGTACCAAAGTATAATTTATACATGCACAACATAAATATAATAATTAAGCGTCGGTTAATTTACATTTTTAATCTTTATACTCTAAGGTTAGTTTCAATTTAGTAGGTAAGCTTCTTGAAAGCTTTAATTTTTATTCTTATCTTGTGATTAAAGCTTAACAAATGACTTTAATTTTTATTTCTATCTCGTGATTAAAGCTTATGGAATGAATTTGTTATCAGGAAAAGGTAAGATATCAACTGCATTGTCAAACATTTAGTCCCAATTCACTTTTTGATTTTCAATTAAAATTATATTATTGTCTTAGACGTCATATCATAAACTATATTAAACTAACAAAATGGTATAAACTTAGCTCAATGATTAAGTATTTACTCCTTCAGAAGTCGGAAGTTCAATCTTCCTTCTTCACATGTAACAATATGATTGATTTAAAGAAAATTGGTATTTGTAACGTGAGTTAGTAATTTTGATTGTCCTTTTATGATTTTTGAAGGTGAAGATTTTTTTTTTCTGTTTTTTTTTTTTTAGCTCTTAAAAGGTCGAGTTCAATCGTTCCAATTTTGGCCTAATTCCTGTGTTGGTAAAACCTCACATATCATCTATCTTAGTACAAATTGTTTTCATATTTTAATACATGTCATGCTTTCCCCATTACATGACAACAGTTAAAACATTTTTTATTTGATTGACTTTATTAAATGTAGTTTTTAGACAAGTAAAAAATAATTTGCAGGATTTAATTAAAATTAAAGAGATCAGATTTAATTTTTTAAATTATAGAAATTAAACTAAATTTTAAAATTATAAAGACCATGTCCAAACTCCTTAATTTAAATTATATTTGATTGCCCTTTCTAAGGGGCAAGGAAAATAAAAATTTATAATAAAAGTATTCCAAACTCAAATCCAAGTCAAAGTCAACTAACAAAGGTCACTCGAAAAAAACAAAAGAAAAGAAAAGGTAAATGTCACAGAATTTCAAACGTGAAGAATAATCTAAATTAAAAATTATATCTTGATTAACTCATAATTAAGTTTGTTTGAAAAGGAAAAAAAACACATTAAATAAGTTTGGTCACAAATCAAGAGCGAATATAAAACTTGGTCACAACTCAAAGGATTTGATTATTAACTTGTTTGTCAAGTAATAAAGATTAAACTCAATGGTCCACACTTATGATGAAAGAGGCTTCACAAGGCATGTGAGACTTACTTGTGACACAGGCCAAGTTGCCTCGTTGATTTGGCTGAGTTGCATCAATGATTTCACAATTATAAGTATTTTCGTCTAAGGAAAGAAAAAAAAAACTCGATGTCTCATAAATACGAGCTATTAAATCAATTTTCGCCAACTAACATGATAGGCATTTAACACAAATTTAGCTAACAATAATTGACAAATGTCTGACTAAGAGGTCATGAATTGGAGGTATACTTCAATTACCGCTGCGTATAAAGTTTATGAGTCAGACGCAATGGTAAAAGCCTCAAAGCTAGGGTCTAGATCTATAACATAGTCACATCGTGATATAACTTTTAAATACGTGTGTCCAACTAACTAATCACATTGACACTCATTGATCACTTGAGCCATCTCACTGTGGTCGATTAGAACCTAATATTGTTATATAATAGAACAAATCACATAGTTATGTGGACAAGAAATTGGCTAAAAGTTTCTCCATTGCTGGTCAGTTATTAACTCACAGCAGAAATCAATCAACCATCCTGAAGAGAACTAAATACATAAATTTACAAGCAAAAGAGAGCAACATTACATAAAGCCAAACAAATAATAATCTCACCAGTGAAAATTAGAGGAATATACGTTCTGGGAATCTGCTGATTTCCTCGGATAAAGAATCTGAGAGGGCTTGCTCCTCGTAGGATCAGGATTACTTCCAATGTATCATGATTCTGAATCAACAAGCTTTACCTGCAATTGTATTAATGGATTCCACCATTTATTTTCTACATGATTTCAGTTTCGTTTTTCTCTTATCGAGGCGCTCCTCTGTGAATTTGAAGAGAATGAACGCAAATCTGGAGCTGATAGCTCTCTGTGATCCTTGCGTATGCTCCATAGTATCTCTGCACACCTCCTCATGCTAGGCCTACTTTGCCTCCGGGGGGCCAAGCATTGTAGGGCCAGCTCTAGAATCTTTTCCACTGCTAAATTATTAGCAACTGTTTGCTCCAGATTTGGGTCCAGAATTGTACTGGCTTCTCCTTCAGCAAACTTCTTCATTGCCTGCATTAACATCGTCACAGAGTGTTAAGTATCATACATTGAAAAGATAAGATACCTAATAGACGTGGGCTACTCATCTCATTATCAATTGGTTTTGAGATGGAACTCCATGAATATTGATATGTTATAGAGTCCAAAATGCTCAAACGAACATCCAGTCCAAAAAAATGTGACCCGACCAAGATCGATGAGTTATAAGACACGATTTTGAGGGATATGTTAAGGATCCCATGTTGAAAATATAAGGTTTCTAATAAGGGTTTATAATAGATATGGACTACTCTTAGTTCAAATTGGTTTTGAGATGAAATCTCATAAATATTGATACTGGGCAGTGTGCGAAGAACAAACTACAATGACACCGAGTTTTTTGATATTTTTATCTAATTTTGTACTTATTGGAGGCTCTCGTTTTCTTGTTTTTCTATATATTTATATAATATGATTTGGGCTCGAACCTATATGACTTGAAAGACTTTATACCAATACATATGTTGTGTCTTATTTAAGACAACATGAGATGGTACTTGTATCCCTCAACAGTTATGATATAAAATCTTATAATAGTAATGAAGGGATGAGAGAAAAAGTCGAACCCATTTAGGAGTGACCCGCTGTTCAAGTTCTCGCTTTGGTTCTATGGGGCGCCTGCCCGTGACCAATTCAATCAATAGAACACCAAATGAATAGATGTCACTCTTCTCTGTCAGTTGATAAGTCTTGAGATATTCTGGGTCCAAGTAGCCAGCAGTTCCTTTGACTTGGGTGGACACATGGGTCGCATCACCGTCAGCTGCAAGTCTTGCAAAGCCAAAATCCGCAACCTTGGCTCTAAAATTCTCACTCAATAGAATGTTGGAAGACTTTATGTCTCTATGAATGATGGGACGGTCTACACACACAAGAATTTAGTCAGGCCAACAAGAACCAGAAGATGTACGATTTAACAAGTCAACAGTTACAATGACCCGTAGAATTCAAGGAGGATACATTAAGATTTAGTTTGGGATGATTGAAGTGATTTTCACTGATTAAGTGTTTACCCTAAAAGAACTCTTTTAAGTATTTTAGTGTTTTAAGAATTTTTCAAGTTCTTCTAGCCCAGAAAATCAATTCTTCACCCTCACAAAAGCCATCCCAATCTCACCCAGAGTTCAATGAAGCTAAGTTGTATGAAGTTAAAGATGAGTTGGGCATTGAATCAGAAATCCAAACCTGTATACATATGAAGATATGTTATTGCATGAGCCACATCAGTTGCAATATCAAGCCTTGTAGCAAGGTCAAGAATATTTCCATGGATACCTGCCATCAAGTTTCATGATTCAGATAGAGTAAAAGGAATGTTCAAAGAGAGGATAATGATAAGAAAAAAGTAACTCACACTCCAAGTGCTCTCTGAGAGTGCCATTGGGCACATATTCTACAATGACTATTCTTTCATCTTCATGTTCCAGATATCCATAGAACTTTACCAGATTTAAATGTTCTACTTGTGCCAGTGTTTGGATCTCGCTTTTAAACTCCAGGCCCAAATTATTATCATATACACTCTGCAAGTGAAGGGGTTATGGAAAAAACTGAATTCGAGTTAACAACAATGAACAGAAACTGTGTTTGAAAGCCTTAAGCCATAAACTGGTTAATAATCAAAATTTTGAACCTTCTTGGCACGCTTTATTGCCACAAGCATTCCATCAAGTTTCCCCTTGTAGACAGCCCCAAAACCCCCTTGACCAATTTTTGAAGCTGTGGAGAAGTTCTTCGTGGCCTTGCGGATTTCATCTATACTGATCTTTAAAGATCCAGGCTCTCTATCATGGGCTGCTAGATTTGAACTGAAGTGGGATTCTCGTCTAGATCCTTGATTTCTACTGCCATTATGACTGGATGTATCTGAAATTACAGAGAAATAAACACATAAGTCCATCCTAAAATCACAATTGGAATAAGTATTCTACTGCTCTGCTTTTCCCGTTTGAAAGAGATAACAATTTGAATCAAGCGAGCCTACCGAAGACCGAAAATAGTAATTGAATTTTCTTAACTCTCATTTTCAGGGGCTTTCAAGTGATGCGAAAAATCCACTTATTCCTATATTATTCTCGTTATCCAAAAATGGGAATAATATTTGCGCACAAAATCTGAACACGTTGGAAGATTAAGGAATCCACGATCACAAACGATCGTCAATTAGAAACAGATAAACGAGTCTCGGAGAAACAGTTTTCGCAGCTTGCAAGGACGTGGAGTTCTCAATTGGAGATAATGCAGAAAACAACCAATTCGGAAAATTATTAGCCAATTTTTTTATGAACATCCACGATCCGAAGATTAATGAAAAAGAAATAACACTAAACAGCAGCTTAACAGCTTCGGAAAGCCGATTAATCGTCTCCATTACCAGTTTTTCTCGAAGAATGATTCAAAAAGACCAAAACCTAGTGGAAAACAGACGCACTCACAAAACCTTCTCATTCCCCTCGCTTAAACCCGCAAAATCAAGTATTACCTGAGGGAAGATTACATCCTCCACAATAACCCGGCGAAGTTTCCCCCTCCGGCGGGGTAAAGCAAGTAATGAAAGCTCCGGCGACGGACCGTGCAGCGGCTTTCACCGGATTTCGTCGGGAGCGGGAATCCAGACCGGAGGACACATCGGGACTAGGCGAGTAGAGGTATTGAATCCGCGTTCCCAGACCACCAGAGCTAGAGTTCCGGCGTTCACCACCGGAAGCAGAGTTCCGCCGCTCCCCACCGGAAGCAGAGTTCCGCCGCTCATCACCGGAGGTGGAGTTCCGGCGCACGCTGCCGTTCCATGGACTTGTGCTTGTCATTACTTGAACAGAGGAGAGAACCAAGGAGATGCAGAGAAATGGCGGTACCCAATAAAGTTGATTGTTGAGAATTAAAAGACGCTCCAATTCAAGTTGATGACGCTAACGTGCGCCGAAGTCATAAATATTCTGATTGGTGGGTCAATGCGATTGGGTGACTCTAACGTACGCCGTTTAACTTACGCTCGCGCGCGTACACATATATATGAAAAGTTCTTTTTTTTTATATATATAATTATTGGTATTTTTTTCTTTTCTTTTTCTCAATTTAAAGAGTTTTCGTTATCAAAATAAATAGTTTTCTCTCTCTTCTCCCTTTTGAAAAGTTCATATTTCAAAAAATATGGATTTGATTTATTAGAAGTGGGATATGAAGAATGAAAAGTGCCAGCCCAAACTAGCTGGGATTTTTGGGGTCACCTCGCAGCCCTCAATTTAAATATATTAATTACTCGATAAGTTCGGTTTGATAAAATGGTAATATTTAAAAGAAAATCTCAATTAAATTGATTGAGTTTTTGTTATAAGTAATTAAATTAATTGAGTTATTTCAAATCAGGTGAATAAATTTTGCTTTAAGATTTTATTAACTTATTTTTTTCCCTATACTTTAAAATTTTGCTAGTAATAAGTTATATGTGATCATAAAAAATGAATGAGTACAATTTTTCCAACTCCACGTCACGAATATGTCATATCATGAAATTCATTTGCCAAATCCATAATACAAATAACTGATCGCGTTGTATCTCTATTTTTGTTAAATATTTACAATAACGCTTGATAAACCATACAAGTATAAGAACATTGGTATAATTTTCAATATTAAAAAACCAAATACCTTTCCTCAAAAAAACCAAACAATTACTTTGAGTTGTCCTAATGACAAGGGGCGTGAAACTGGACTTAAAGACATGTCTCATATTATTAAAAAAATATATAAAATAAATATGTATTTTTAAGTATAACAGTGAATTTTAAAAAATAGTGTTTCTCAATTTAAATCAAACTCAAATGTAAGAAAAAATACATATATACTTCAAAAAATTATATTTATGCTATATTAAAAATGTATACATATTAAATTTTTGGTCTGACGTCAAATTTCTTACAAAATGTATAGTTTGTTGAATTTCCACGTCTTTCTCTCTCATTCATAAGGAAACTATCGAACGTTGACTGCCTCTTTCGCTGTCCCAATTCTCAAATCGTGTATTTCTTTTTTTTTTTCTTTTATAACAATTAAAAATTGGGGATATAATTTACCGCATGTCTTGACAAAATATTTGCTGTTTTGTCTTAATATAAAATTTTACATGTACACGAAAATAAGGTTTTAAAATTCTCTTAAAAAAGAAAAACATGTTTGTATATAATTTTAAAATAGGGTAATCGTAGTGGTTATATATTTCAAAAAATGTTACTGAGTTTTTCAAAATTTTAAATATAGTAAAATATTTGAATTTTTATTTTCGAAATTTTTATTATCCCAATTTTATTGTTATGATATCTAATCTATATCTGATGTATATCACTATATTTGAGATACATCCAATTTATATCTGATATGCATATGATGTATATCATACATCAAATCTATATCTGATATATATCTGATGTAAATTTATATATGATATACATCCAATCTACATCTGATGTAACTCTGATATACTTTCGATATACATTCGCGTACCCCTAATATACAATATCAGATGTACCCATGATATACATTATTAGATATACCACTGATATACATCAAATATACGTATTATACATATAATATATATATGATGTATTTCTAATTTATGATATACTAAATATATTTTCAACCGATATACTAAATATAAGGTATATCAAATGTTTAATTTTTAGTGAGCTGTTTAAATTCTAGCTTATCATTTCAATTTGTTGATTAATATACTAATATTATCAATAATGTTGATTACTATATCACTAATATTTATTCAATATTAATATTAATTAGATACTAAATATAAGAAATATCAACGATTTAAATTTACAAACTTGTCTTTGTGGACCTGCATGGTCCACGCAAACCTTTTATGTAATAACTTTATATTTCAAAAATATAAAATAAAAAATTTTGCACTATTGTTTTCATCGGAAAAAAATATTGGATATCATAGTATTATATCAACACACATGTATCGTAGTTATATTAATAAATATAATGGTTATATGAGAGGTATATAAGTGATAAATTAGAAGCATATTAAGTATATATCAAATATATATCAGTGTTATATTAGTGGTAAATCATATGATCATATATAAGAAGTTATATCAGTAGATATCACAGTTGTATCAGTGTTATATCATTTGTATATCAATGGTAAATTAGAGACGTATCACATATATGTGTGTTGTATCGTGGTAAATCAATTGTTATCATACGTATATCAGTGGTAAGACATGTTAGAAGTTGAGTAGATATCATAGTTATACCAGAAGTAAATCAATTGTATATCATTATTATATCAGAGATATATATCAGTGGATATATTACAGATATATATCAGATATATTAAAGGGTGAATTTGTAATTTTATAATTGGACTTTCGTTTTTTTGAAAAAAAAATATTATATTTGAAAAACTAAATGTGGTTGCTATTTTTTGCCACGTGCCTCTCTAAAATATTGGTATGTGATTTAAATTCTCAATTAAAGATTTTTTTTTTCAAGTATGATATGTGGCGGTGGAAGATTTGAATTTATTATGTTTTAGTTACCGGTAGATATCTTAACAAAATTAGATCTTGGTTGTTTTATAACTATACTTAAAAATTAATAAGATAAATTATTAAATGCACTTTAAAATGTGAGCAGCCACAATTCATAAGTCATACGTGTTTCATCCCAAGGAGTCGATCATATCTTCATGTTATTAAAAAATAAAACATCCACCATTAAATTTATTTGTAAAGTAATATATAAATAATTTGTTGCATTAAATACGTATTGTTTATCGTTAAAAGATCTCTGATCAAATGGTAGGAGACACTAATGAGATTTTTAAAAGCATAAACATTAAAATTATAATCAAATTATGTTTTCTTACCAACAAGTTGAAAATTAGCTTAAAAATATAAAAATTCATAGAGATAAAGGAAAGAAATGTGACACTTAGATTATAAGTTAATCAAAGTGGGAATTTGCAGTTAAGTTGGAGATTGTCAATCATATAAAATAAAGTTTTTGAATTGAATGATATTGGGAGTGACTGTGAGGTGGAGAGTTAAATACATTTCAAAATAGTACCTAAGTTTTAAATTTGTCCAAAATTTCAAGAAATCCCCTTTAATATTTTTTAAGAAAATTAACAAATAATAATTGACAACCCCTTGGTCAACTATCAATTTACAATCAATTCCATTTTTATAATTTGAAAGTCGGATATTAATAAATTATTGACCATATCAACTTTTTTTGTTATATTTAATACTACTCATATTTGAATTAATATATATGAACAAAATTTGAGATTTTAAATCTAAAAACTTAATATGAATTTAAAAGTACAATTAAACAAAAGTTAAAATAAATTTATCCGGAAAAAAAAAAGGGAAAAGATAGGATAAAACCGACAATTGTTAAGATAATTTATCAAATTAAATGATTTCAGTGATGTTTGGTGGTTGGTTGTGTTTTTCCTCTCTTTTTCAATGTAAAAGGAGACATTAGTGACTTTGTTTTAATAAAGTTAATTGTTAAAATATTTATTTTATATAATATATGATGATGATTGAAACTACCACTTAAATAAGTATATTAACTAATTGAATTATCTTCGAATTGACAATTGTTAATAGATAATTGAGAGTGTAAAATCATCGCTATAATTATTTTACTCAAATTTTTATTTAATCCTTTTAAAACCATCAATTTGATCATGTCTTAGACTTTTCAATTAAGTCATTCCATAAGATTTTACTCAAAATTTTTAATAATAAAACTTCGTTAAACTGTTGTTTTATTTACATATTTAGATCGATTAACATGCTACTCGAATTCTATTTGACATATAAAAACTCAATCAATTTATCAACAAAATCCAACCTCCAATTAATAAAATGATTATTTTTCAAGTGTCATACGTTAGTTAGTTGATATCCCTTCAAATAATTTATACGACAACAAATGTAGGAAAAAAAAATATTTTGGTTTTTTTGGTTTTCTCGTATACTTTTTAAAAATATTTCTAAAATCTAAGTCAAATTCTAAAAATTGAAAATAATAGGAAAAAAAATCCTTCATTCATATGTTTTTATAGAATTAGATAATAATTTAAATTTATTTTTTAGTAAAGTAAAAACATATTAAAGAAACGGTAAGAAACACATTATTTTGAGATACTCAGCTAAAAAAGAAGTTTGTAAGTATCACTTTCATCTATGTATTTATTTGGATTGCATAAATATTTGAAAACTAGACAAATAAATAGTTTTTAAAAACCTTTTTTTAATCGATCGAGGAGTTTAAATGAGAGAATGAGAGATCGAACATCCGATTCAAAGAAAATAAATAAAATGTCATAGCCACTAAGTACATGATTAAGATGAAGAATTCGAATTCATGATCCACAGTGAATTACAAGGCCATATTTTGTAGATTAATGATTTAATAAGTTTCAAAACAATTTCTCAGCGAGCATAGATTTTTATTGTTTTATTTTTTATATATTTTTTTTGGGTGGGGGCTCTTTTGTAATTAAAGGAGGTCGGTTGGTTAGAGAAGGCCAAGGAATTGAGTGGGACCCATCGAAGTTATGAAGACAAAAGCACCAACCCGACCTTTGTGTAGCTGGAAATCAACTTGCGCATGGCGGCGCCAAGTAACCAAAATGATTTCTATTTTGCTTTTTATATTTTAAAATAAAATTTTGAGGTTAAAATAAAGGCTGGACTAAAATGTTACTGTAAGGATAATATAATGACTAAATTTCTGTACAGGTGGATTAAAAAATTTCAATAAACTAAAATACTCAAAAAAATAAATTGTTAAAATTTATTTACAAAATTATCTGTAATCTCTGTTGCTTGGTCACTAGTTGTCAATTTTTTCTTTAATTTATTGATTCGTTTCGGCATGATATGGCATCCAGATTCTGTTTTTTTTTTTATTTTCAAATATTCAAATATTTTCAATTTTGTGTATATGACCCAACAATAGTTGAGGTAAAATTTGTGAGCTTGGTTTCTTCAATTTGGAGGTGGAGTATGATTCCCTTTCAGGTGATCGAGAAATCACGATCCCTCACCTAGACGATTCTGAGCTCTGATGGATTGTGAAAGAGATAGTCGGTCTTATCAGTATCTAAAATTTGTGAGCTTCTCTCACTGCCCTCATTCTTGTAATAGAGCTACGCATGAAATGGCAAGGTTGGCAACCGATGTTGAGACTTCTGGAGTGTGGTTGAAAGATTGCTCCTCCCCTCTTCTCATCGTCTGACAGGAAGACTGTCGGGTTTCTAGGACCCCTGATTTTTGTTATTCTGTTTCTTAATTTCGTTTGTAGTTTTGTTGATAAAAAAATGCAAAATTACATTAGAAAATATAAAAAATTTGATAAATATATTATAACAAATCATAATATCATTTCACTTTTGTTAAAATAAAAAATGTAAAATAGTAATTCTACAAACCATGGGCTACTAAATATTTAAATTGGTGCTAATATATTCATATATGAATTAAAATTTATCTAAATTTTTATCTTAAACGTTTAGATTTATGGATGGTTTATTTATCTTTAAAATGGTATTAGAGCGAGAGATCTTGTGTTCTAAAAAATGAAGTGACTTTATTTTCATTCAATTCATTATTTTCAAATCACCAATCAAATACACATAAAATTACTGCTCTAAAAAACATAGGAAATAAGGAAGGAGGGACATGTCTTCTCTTAGTTTGTTTTGATTAAAAAAAATCACATATAGAAGTTAATGTTCTCTTTGTTAGGAATTAGAGGAAAATGAGACACCACGATAATACCAATAAAAGGAAATATATATTAAATAAAGGATAAACTATATAAAATTGAAAAATAAAATTTGGTATAAAAATTATCTTGATTTGTCCCCCAAAAAATTGGTCTTTCACAACCTATACAATCCTCTTTTAGTATGCAAATTTGGGAATCATGAGGCATCACTAAATGGACACTAAGAATGGAAGAAAATTAGACTCATGGTGCTTTTGGACAATAGACACTTTAAGCATGGGCATAAATATTATAATAAAGTTTATAATATTCTTTAATAATGATTTTATTTTACCGTGTTAAAGAAAAAAAGAGACAAACTGAGAAATTCAACAAAAGACGGTTCCAAGTATTTTTTCTAACATAGAATCCTCAACTGTCTAATTATAATGTCAACGTAAATTTAATTCAATGATAATTGGTACTATTTTCGATTAAGAAAAGATTATGAGTTCAAATCTTCCATCTCTATATGCACTGCTAAAAAACTGTACCTAATTATAATTCTTAACAAATATTTAATTATTGACGTTGAATTTCACTGACTATTAAAAAAAAACACAATTTTCTCTCTCTCCTTGAAAAGAAAGACAGTATCATGTGAGATAACAGCATATTGGAAAATTAATAGAAATTAATAACTAAAATGAAGACAATAACCTTGAAATTCTGATTGAAAATGACCAATCAAAGTGATTGAATCCAACATCCATTCAATTAGATAGGTTCAAACAACATTGGAATTTTATTACTTCTTTATTTAATTTTGCAAGCGCGCGTTGAATTGAGAAAGACTGATAAATTTATAGTTATTTATTTAAATCTATAAAAATATTTATAAAATATAAAATATATTAAAAAAAAAGACTAAAGTATATATATTTAACATGCATCATAAGAAAATATAAGAAAATATTTAGACGATATTTCCCTAAGAAAACACATCGTAGGATACATATAGTTTGTTTGTTTTGTTTTTGTTTTTTTTTCCATGATTTTGGCCCTAGAGCCATAAAAAATCTCTCGAGAGAATAATAGACGCACTTATTTAACATGCAATTCGAATTATGTTTCTATTAGAATTATGTGATCCAAATAGTTGAAATTTTAAAAATAAAATATTATATTCTAATATTTTTAAATTTGAGAGTTTTTTTTTTTACACGAAATTCAGAAGTTGAAATGTATGATTGCATTAAAATAATAATATACAACTTTAATAAATACACTATTATGTCACAAATTCCTTTGTTTTTAATAATATTTTAGATTGAACAAAATATTTATTTTGCAACTCCAATTATAAGTATATTACTGAACACAATTTTGAAAAATTTTAAATTGTAATTCAATTCTTAATTCCAATACCAAACACGGATTAAAACAACTGACACTGTCTGATAAAAAAAAATTGACAATATATTATCTTGTTTTCATATTTCTATTTTTAGGTTGTTTTATGGTAAAGTTGGTCAAGCTTAGATCCGTGATGTATTCTGGACTTACAAAATAGAGTTAGTACTCCAACACTCTAGTCAGTGTATAGTTCGATCTATAGTCGAAAGATAATATATTTCTCGTACTTTTTATGAGAAGTGAGATACTCTATCTATAGAAGCAAGCTCCCGACAAGGCATCCGATAATCTAGGACCGAAATTGTCTTATTGATAAACATGTTTGTCATCTATGCTCGCTTGGTTACTCTTGAACCTCGACTCGTACCTGTCGTGGTTCGATACGTAGAAGGTGTAGTAGTTCGAGAGCGAGACACAAATCTCAGGAAACTTAACTTTGTCAATCCTCTTCAATAAATGTGTCTTCTTTTCTCTTTGATTATTGATTCTAGATGTTGACACGTGGTAATCAAAAAATCGCCCCCCAAATCACAACGAATTGTCATATACCTGAGTTCGAAACCGCTAGAACTAATTATTATTATTCTTCAGATAAACTAAAAGATTATTTTGCTAAAAGCTTAGAAAAATGTCTATCACATTGACAATATAAAACATTATCATAAATCAAAGGGAACCATAGAAAAACGAAAACCATTGCTACAAATTATACTTTCACGTCATGGACACTGTTTTCTTCCGAAGTAGGTCCAAACAAAATAGGATCTTCCTTCTTTCGTTCTTCTCTTTTTCTCTTTTGTCCGTTTTTGTTATGATTTTTTTTCGACATCACATCGATTGCCGTGTCCGTTCATATTGATTTTGGGTAACCCAAAAAACTGTTGATTGAATCAAATCCAGCACAATAATTAGTAAACCCAACAAGAAAAAAAAAAAAGCTGTATGGCAATTTGGCGTCAGCCATCAGCTCCCGAAAGCGACGCGACTGGATTCAAGCCGGAGCTCCAACAACTGCACTGCTCAAGAAGACAGACCAGACCGGCGCCACTCTCTTTCGGTTCCTCCTACCGCGCCGCCCGATTCTCTGGTTCGTTTCAGTTTCATAATCTTTGAATCGATTAAAGTTTGTGTTTCCTCGCATTCGATTCTTCTTTTCTGGATTTATGTTTTATTTTATCGCCGATGATTCGTTATTTGATCTGGGTTTGGCTTGTTTTGCTGATCTATGGATTTGATCTTCACTATTATTGATTGGAGCTGAATGCTGATTGTGTATTTATGTCATTTTTTGGGGGTTTAGAGAAGGATTTGAAGTAGATTATAGGTGAGACTGGAACTATAGCTATGGCGGATGCATTGCAGTTAAGCAAATAGTGGACGCAAAAATGCAAATGGTTCTAACTTTAAAGTATTTTGATGGCTACCTCTGAAAAGTTGTTTCTGTTCATTTTGAAGATGGGATTTCCAATCCTGTTAGCTCAGTGGAAACTAGATTGACATTTGACAGGGCGTTTGTTTTGGAAAAGGGACTTCTCAACGCCTTGTTGTTTTCATTCGTTTCTTTTACCAAATCAAAGTTTAATGAAGATAATACGATGACCAACCAAGTCTGGCTGATTTGAAGTATTTGTTTGAACTTCTTTGAATCTTACCACCGTCACTCGTATCCTCCGTAAAACAAACGATGGTATCTATCCATTCATTTCGAACCGTGGGATATCTGTTTGAGGTTCAATCCCACTATCTCCACTTGTATTGTTATAGCAAGAAGGGAAAAGTAATATCTATCTGTTCATTACTATCTGTGCTAAGAAATTTGGTGGTTATGTGCAATATGGGTTGGCTCAACTGTAAAGTCTGATTGATGTGAAGTTTCCATTCATAGTTCAAATCTCATTTGTTTGATCGATGAACCATGTGGGAAAATGGACCACTTCCTCTACTTGAATCCTTATATATATAAGAGGGTATCTATCTGTTCATTACGACCCGTGGTATGCTATTCGTATAGCTAGAGTTGGGTTGGGTTGGGGAGGGGGGGGGGGGGGGGGGGGGGGGGGGAAGATAAAAACGTTTGAAATGTAAATTCTGGACAAACCATTTTGTGATACCTCTATTTTGAGCTAGTTCATTAACCAGAAATTTTGGAAGCCATTATCATGATCATGTTAGAGGAACACTAGTCATTTTCGGTCCTTCAGTCTTAGAATATGAATATGTTGATTCGGTTTCCACATTGGTGAAACCGTGAAACAGAATTTTGCTCCTTGATCTTTAAGTTCTAGACTGGCTTCCTTGTCTCTAGTTTTGTCCATTCTCGAAGTCTAATGTATAACATAATTCCAGATAACAGGAAACCATGTTCTAACAGCTGCTGATAGGATCAGAGAAATCATCAAATAATGGGAGGCTGCTGCTGTTCAACTCGAAAATCGCATGTGAATGGAACTCCAGTATATTACTATGTTAGTTTATTTGCCTTTTCCACATGATCATGTCTCATTATTATCCTTGTTCTCTTTGCAAATACCAAGTTTCCTTCACTCCTTTCTGCAGTGCCCACTGGCTATGGAGGAGCGCGAGTCATCCGAAATTCGTAGTGGCTCAGCCTCCATGCTCCTTAATGCAGGACATGATTCGGACCTGGATCTATCGATACCGAACACTTATCGAGCCCCTCCCACACCTCTCCCGTATGACATGGTTTTCAGATGTCCACAGTCGAAAGATTTTAACTCTATTAAAGAAACAATCTGTGGATGTAGCTTTAAAACTTCACCAGCGGCGAAAATTGTTGGGGAACCAGACAACAAGTCCCAAGACAGCCCTTTGCTTGGAGGCCCTCCACGGAAACTGGAACATTCTAAGTTGAAGGGCAATAATACTCCGACTCTGGTCGCTGAAGAAGAGGATGCCTGTCCCATTTGTCTCGAAGGTGAGCTGAATTTGAATCAGCTTCTCAAGCAACTAATACCCTTTTGCATCATTTTCTTTTCCACTTGCTAGTTCTTGTAAAACTCAAATTGAATCCATATATCACGTCTAACATTATATCTCCTATTGTAGAGTATGATTCAGAACATCCAGAAAGTATTACAAAATGCAAGCACCACTTTCACCTGGCTTGCCTTCTCGAGTGGACTGAAAGAAGTGATGCCTGTCCTATCTGCGACGAGGTTTGTTCTAACAAGTTACGCATATGACGATCACATTCGAATTTGGATCTCTATTCTCTGTTAACCAGAATGACTGTAGAAAACAGCATATTCTTGCTCATTAACAGCATACAGCCTTCATCTAATGCTGGTTGCTCCAGTGTGAAGCAGCACAATTTGTTATTTACATTGCCATAGATGAAGATTCATACTTGCAGAACTGATAAATTTCTGCTCTTTTATTGATGTAGGAGATGATATTTGAGCTATCTTGAGTCTGCAGAAATGAGAAACTTCTCTGGTCCTTGAAATCAAGCTTGAGCTCTGTTCACCACTGGTGGGAAGTGCTTTTCCTTGTTCAATTACAAGTTCATTTTCAAAATCTTGGCTGTAGATACGTCGGTCGTTTCGTTTCATAGTTGCAAATTCGAGATGTAAATTGTTGTAGTCAGATGATTGGGAAAGAAATAATGCTCTCGTACAACATTGCTTCCTCATGTTGTTAGATGTTCATGCATATTCATTATTTTTCCAATCTTTGATCATCAATTTCTGAAGAACTCCTCCTGGTTATAGGCTAAAAAAATGTAGTATTAAAGATATCTCCCTCTCTTTTTAGGCTTTGAAAATCTTGCTTGTAAATGTTTCAAACATCTTATCTCCAACTCTGATGTCTCCAACCTTCTGCAGTTTTTTGGATAGTGTAAAAGGAACATGTCATAAATTTAAATATATTAATAAATTTAATAATAATTTGGTCGAGTTATTTTGTTGCCTGTTCAAAAAAAAAAAAAAAAAAGAAGAAGTTATTTCGTTGTGATTTGTTATCTTTTTTAATACTGATATATGTATTTTGTCAAGATTGAAATTAATGTTTTTAAAATATAAAATATTCCATAGACATTGTATGTATTTATATATATTTTTTAGTAAAACAAATGTGGACGAATATTTGAACTTTTAACCTAAACAGAAGAGTATAGTACATGTCACCTCTCTCTCTCTTTTTTTTATGAAAAAGTACATGTCAATTACCTTTTAGCATACTCATGTTCGTAAATAAATACTATATGGAAAATGACAACTCATTATTATTTTAAAAAAAGTTTTTGTTTTTGCATTTCTCTGTCTTAGTTATCAAACATTTAATAGCGAGAATGACAAAGTTTCTCCGTATTGTTGAAGAGGCAAGTATTTTCCATATTATATTCAAACTTTAACGATTTTATAGAATATATTATTAATAATATGTCAAGTGAGTTAATGTATTAAAAATTTACTGCTCGAGTATTAATTAAAATATAGTTTTTTAATATTCAATGAATAAGATAATTAAAATATTTATACTTATATATATATATTTTTCCAAAATTTCACTCATGTGTCATTGTAATCAAGGTAAAAAAAGATGAAAGAATTAGGATAGGGCGAGCCTAGAGAGGTAATTAGTAAATAGTATAAATAAATATTTATTTTTAAATAAAATATAAAATTTAAATGGCAAAATGGTTTGTCCACAAGTTTTAATTCAGTGTTTATTTGATTTTTTTTTTAAACAATCCATAATCAATAACTTTTTAATTTATTACCGCTACTCTCGCACCTACTTTAAGGCTTGGACTCGAGACTTGAGAGATAGTAACAGCTTTTGATATTAAACTCATTTAAAAATTAAAATATAAGACTTCATGATAGATGATCGTGATACCATCAGGTCTTGAAAATTCTTGGAGTTTCAAAACGGATATTATAGGTTTTGAAATTTGAAAAATATTCCAACTAAAGGGATCATTCTATTAAAATGACACGACAAGATCGAGTTCACAAATATTTTAATTATATATTGTTTTTCTTGAGTGGCATTTCATTTCTTACCAAATTACACAAGTATTTATTATCGCATATTTGTTCGAAATTTATAGTTCATAAGAAAATAATATTAGAGAGCAAAATTACGAAAATCATGTTACATTGCTTCCGTTGGTTTCTCTGCAATGGTCGACGGCGAGACCAACTTCGCTTCCCTTCCGTTGAATTGAAGAAGACTCTCTCTCTCTCTCTCTCTCTCTCTCTCTCTCTCTCTCTCTCTCTCTCTCTCTCTCTCTCTCTCTCTCTCTCTCTCTCTCTCTCTCTCTCTCTCTCTCTCTCTCTCTCTCTCTCTAACAGTTTTCTTCGACTGGTCACCCTAAATTCTAGCATGGCAACACACAATTCCACGACGACCCTGAGAAGCATCGGATCAATTAGGGTTCTAAAGGGGGAAAAAAGCTTTGCAGGAACCGCCATTTTTTTTTATCTTAGCTAGAAACTCATCGACAATAATAATGAGCTCACCATCTTCTTCTTCTTCGTCGCCATTGCCGCAATCCGCCGATTCGAGATACGTGTCGCCATTGTTACTCGGTGAAGAAGAAACCACCGCCATTGAAACCGATGAGCTGTACCCTGCGCCGACGACTTTGCTCGGACCGGACGACGGCGATTATCCGGCCGTGATAGATTTCCAGGACGCGAAACGTGTTTGTTTCTTGGAGTCGAAGAAGATCTGGAGAATCGCGGCTCCGATCGCATTCAATATCTTGTGCAACTATGGCATCAATTCCTTCACCAATATCTTCGTCGGCCATATTGGAAACCTGCAGCTCTCTGCAATCGCTATTGCTCTGTCAGTCGTCGCCAACTTTTCCTTTGGTTTCTTGGTTAGTTTCATTCATTTTTAAATTAGGGATTCGGAATTTAGGGCCCCCTCCGTTTCTTTTTTGTTTTTCATTTTTTAAATTACGTTTACTTTCACACCATTTCTGGTAGGTTTTCCATTGTTTTTTAGCAAAATAAAAAACGAAAATTTGAAAACTAGGCTCGATTTGATAAGGATTTTATGTTTAGTTTTTAGTTTTTTAAAATTATGATTATTTTTACACACTTTTGTTAGTGTATATATATATATATTTTTTTTTTCTTCTTATTTTTTTCGAAACATATTTGAAATTTTAACTAAAATTTCAACTAACTTTAAAAATAAAAACTAAATTTCGGAAGTTAGGTTTTTCTTTTTCAAAATTTGGTTTAAATTTTTAAAAATATTTTAAAAAAATTTATAACAAACTTTAAAAACAAAAACTAATTTTTGGAAGTTAGGTTTTTCTTTTTCAAAATTTGGTTTAAATTTTTAAAAATATTTTAAAAAATGTTACAACAAGATAAAAGAATGTAGAGATGAAAATAGTGATTATAAAATTAATTTTAAAAAATATAAAATTAACATATAAAATAGTTAAATATTATTTATCAACTTAATTTTTAAAAATAGAAAATAAAACAATCTTTTGATTAGAGGTGTATACCAATTACCGTTAAGCTATGCTCGCTTTGACAACACTCCAAAGATATAGTGCATAAGTTGGTAAGGACGAATATTAAAGAGTAAAGGCCAAAATAATATTTTTTTAAATTTATAGATTAAAATAAATCTTTTAAAAATCAACTTAAACCATGTTTTTTTTTTCAAATACCATTTTGATTTTGAGACTTTTTTTTTAGTCATTTTGATACTTTCAAAACCTTTAATTTCTATCAAATGTCCATTTTCGTGTATGCACTTTAAAAAAAACTGACTATTTTGATCTATTCATTTTTTTATATCATTTCTTTTCATCGTAATATTTCATTAACTAAAATTTTAAAATGTAATTATAAATTTTGTATTATATGAATTCTAATGGGTATAAAACTTTGTCAAAATCTTACAAATGAGTATTTAATTAGTAACTACATCATACTTACCCTGGCTAAAATAAACAAAGGTAGAAATACATAAATCAAAATTAACATTTTAGAAGTATAAGAATTAAAATATCATCTAAGGGGAAAAAAAATCAATTGAAGACCGAAATAGCATTTAAACCAGGACTTTTATACATATTCTATAATGTTGTAGGGACTCAAAGACATCCTAAATCCAAATGCAAAAGCTTATATTTAAGTTTTTGGGATGTTCAATATTGATTCATACGTATTCTTAATGGCAAACTCATTATGTTCCTGCACAGCTGGGCATGGGAAGTGCACTGGAGACACTATGCGGGCAGGCAGTTGGTGCAGGGCAAGTAGAGATGTTGGGCGTTTACCTGCAGCGCTCATGGATCATCCTATCTGCCGCCTGCCTCCTGCTGTTGCCATTATACACCATGGCCACGCCCATCCTCAAGCTGCTTGGCCAACAACCCGAAATCGCCGAGCTCGCCGGAGAATTCACAGTCCAAATCATCCCTCAGATGTTCTCTCTCGCCATCAACTTCCCGACGCAGAAGTTCCTGCAGGCGCAGAGCGACGTCGGGATCTTGGCGTGGATCGGGTTTGCAGCTCTGATCTTCCACATAATGGTTCTGTTTCTGTTCATCAAATTGCTAGGCTGGGGAACTGCTGGTGCTGCTGCAGCCTACAACATCTCAGCATGGGCCATTGCTTTGGCTCAGGTGGCTTACGTGGTTGGGTGGTGCAAAGATGGTTGGAGGGGGCTCTCATGGCTGGCTTTTAAGGACATTTGGGCCTTTTTGAAGCTCTCCATTGCTTCAGCTGTCATGCTTTGCTTGGAGATTTGGTACTTTATGACCATCATTGTTCTCACTGGCCATCTTGCCAACCCCATCATTGCAGTTGGTTCTCTTGCAATCTGGTAAGTTTTAAACTTGTTTAAGTGGTGAAATTTAATACCCTTAGTAAGTAGTGATAGAGTGCTTTTATAGCTGGATGAGATTATCTTTGTGTATATCGGTTCTTCTAATCGCATGTTGGAGATAACACCGTTTTATTTTATTTTATTGGACTCTTAAGAAACACCAATGAAAACTAAATGGTTAAATTACAAAAACAAAAAATATTCAACTTTGTCATTTGTTTAAAAAATACCTCTATCCTTTCCAAAGCTTCGATACCACCTTTGATTTTTCATTGTTAGAAAAATCCCCTTTGAACAAATATTAATTAAGGAACGATGTGATAATTAACATAGAAACATTACCTGGACTAAGTTTGAAAAAGGAGCAAATATGGAAGAAATCGTAATTACTGTATTTCTGCCGCATCAACTTTCCATTAAGAAATATTAACGAATGTTTTCTTAGAAGATATTACTAAAATGTTTATGAAAAATACTTTTGAAATGATAGGACTATTTAAAATAAAAAAAAGGTTGTTTTGTAATTTAGTCCAAACTGAATTCTTTACCGGCCGCTCAGTGCTAAAAAAAAAATTTATATTTTGTTTTTTTACCTGGTCTAGGCATATTTTATTGTTGGGTTTAAAGTATTTTACATGCTTGTTTCAGCATGAATGTCAATGGCTGGGTAGGCATGTTGTTCATTGGGATAAATGCAGCTATAAGGTAAGAAGCTTCTATTCCTTTGTTGGTAAGGCTAACCCCTGCACCTATTAATGAACCTTTTTGGACTCCCATGCTGTTTAATGTTACTCTATCTGCAGCGTCAGGGTCTCGAACGAACTCGGGTCTGGACATCCCCGAGCCGCAAAATATTGCGTCGTTGTCACCGTTGTAGAGTCTCTCCTCATTGGCATTCTTTTCGCAACAGTTGTGGTGGCAACTAAAGACTACTTTTCTCTCATCTTTACAGACAGCGAACGGATGCAACAAGCGGTATCTCATTTGGCATTCCTTCTTGGGGCAACAATGCTTCTCAATAGTGTCCAACCAGTAATATCAGGTGAAAAACAAATCCATCAAAATGCACCTATTGCCATGTCAATGAGAGAAAAGTGATTAAATTTATCCTAACCCCATCAACTTAAGTTTTTTGGTTGATTGGTGATTTAACATGGTATCGGAGCAAGATGTCCTAGGTTCGAACCATTGTAATATCATTTCCACCCTATTTAATATTGATTACCACTTGTTGGGGTTTATGCAAATTTCCAAACCCACAAGTGAGGAGTGCTAAGGTATTTATAAAAGATTAAATTTACCGGGAACTTATCAACTTAAAGATTTGGATTGATTGTTGGAATGTTACTTTCCTGCAGGTGTTGCTGTTGGTGGAGGCTGGCAAGCTCTAGTTGCCTGTATAAACTTGTTCTGTTATTACATTGTTGGGCTGCCTTTGGGGTTTTTTCTGGGCTACAAAATGGGTTTGGGAGTGGAGGTAAAGTTTCAAATTCATATGATTTCCCAAACACAACTCCAAACAATTAATTATTTACGATCTGAATCATCATGGATTGGTCCATTGGTCCAAAGGGACAAAGTAAATTTTAAAGAATTTAGAGAGAATGAGTTTAAACCATAGTGCCAACTAACTAGGATTTAATATCTACAAGTTTCTTTGGCAACCAAATGTAATAGAGTCAGTTATCCTGTGAGATTAGTCGAGGTGCAATATATGATCTAATTCTATTCATTTGTATACTGATTCACATTATTACTTCAGGGAATTTGGATCGGTATGATTTCTGGGACCTCTTTGCAGACAGTGTTCCTCTTGTTTATCGTCTATCGAACCAATTGGGATAAAGAGGTAATACACATTCACATTAATTGTGCATGATCTTCTTACTTTTAGTTGATATGGGATTTCATCGCATGTCTGCCCTTGGTATTCTTCAGGTAAAACAAGCATCTGAGAGAATGAAAAAATGGATAGGAAAAGACATAAATTCTGATATGACGTGATAAAGGAATAAGTGTCTTGTCCTTTTATGCATTCTTTTTCTTACCTGTCGAAGATTTAATGGTGCTCAGTACAGACAAGCCAGCACGTGAGTTAGATTATTCTTATTAATGGCTTCTATGCCTGGACATCCATATGAGCTCAGAAAGCCAACTTCTTTCGGTGCATTAGAGATGAAGTATCTAGCTTCACTTTGAAAGACAGAGATGAAGGGATCGCATCAGGCAAAGATTTGGACACTAACCACCATTTACATTGCTCGTTTTCGACCATGTTTTTTAATTCTTGGTTATGTATATGTATATATATTTTTGAAATATTATAGTTCTGGTACATGGTCGTTCAAAAGATGTGTATTTGATATGTAACCACCATTGATTATAGTTTTGTATCTCTTTAGATGCGTCACCGAGTTTATACAAAGGTTGGGAATTTAGAATACATATAAAATATAAATTTAATGAGTATTTTTATTTTATATTTTTTCTTTTGAGTTTGACAATATTTAGGAATAAATCGGATTTCCAATGTTTTTTATGGAAGATATATGCTTTAAATGGTTGATATGTTAAAGTTGACAAATTTACACTTTCGACTCGTTGGCGCAAGCCTTAAGACGGCGTCCCCAATGGGTAAATATTTATTTCATCAAAACTTTTGACAAATTATTTAATTAATTAATTAAATATACTTCGACATAGCACAATTATTTTATTAATGAATTTTAACTTTAATTCTGTGATAGGAAAGAGCCAAAGACCTGATTAAAAAAATAATAATAAATAAAAGGAAAATATAAATATATATAAAAGAAAGATGAAGCGGAAAATTTTTAAAAGCTTAGAAAAATGCCCTAAGACTTAGGGATTCAATTATGCATTTAACCATTCTATTTAATACAAAATAACATTCTTTTTCTGTTCAAATACGGTCTCCTTTTCTCCCTTCACACATCCATCTTCAGTGGCGGCGGCGGGAGCGGCCGGACAAAGGTCCAAAGAAGGTCGCCGGAGATTCCGACCAACGCCGTCGATATTTGGAACTCATCTTACAAATACAATTTACGAAGCAAGATAGCTACAAAATTCTCTCTCAGCATAATAGGTACAATCGTTTGTGCCTGTTCAAGACGTGCAAAATTAATCAATCTGCAGCGAGTCGAATGATTTTCTACTAATAATTGGAGAGACGGTTCGCGGGAGAGATTTTGTTCTGCCTTCGGAGTCGGAAGTTCTTAATCTCATTATTAATCTGTTCCCGCCAAAAGTTTGATCATCCGAAAGTTGACCGGTAGATATATAATTTTATTTTTCGTCAGGCAATCTTCTTTCTCGTTGTCTTTTTGCTGCATTGTGTATTTATTTGAGTTTTCTTTCTCTATCCTTCTACTGTCACGGGTTAGAGAAAATAAAATTCTATATTTGTTATTAGGATTTCGAATCATCAATCCATGGCGTGATGGTGGATGATGGTTAATGGCTCTGCAACGGTTTGAATCTATGGCGTTAATGGCTTATAATAAGTTAACAATGGATAAGCATGTTTTCTGTGTATCGCTCAGATAAACTCTAGTGTTGATGTTTAGTTTGATATGTGTCCTGAAACTCGGCCCAAGGCAATTTGGTCCCAGGACATTGAACTAAAATGACTGCAGTCGAGCAAACTTTCGATTTGCTTAAGCTATTTGTTGCTGTACGAGATAAGGGTGGTTATGATGCTGTATCGAGGAATGATTTGTGGGATCTGGTAGCAGAAGATTCTGGTTTAGGTTCGATTATTCCCTCTACTGTGAAAGTGCTATACGTCGAGTGTTTGAATATTTTAGAGAGATGGCTTGAAAAGGTTGTTGAGGATAAAGAATCCTCAAGTAGTTGCAGCAGTAAGGGAGATGGTACGGGTTTTGAGTTCAATGGTTTGTCATCAGATATTCAGTATTTGAAGAAGAATGATGATTTGCATGAAGATACAAAATTGTTGCAGGAGTCAAACTTTTTAGACTGTGATGATACAGTTGTGATTCTGAAGACTGACAGGGACAATGATATTTATGGTTGCGGGGAAACTTTTTGCCAATTAAATAAGAGCGACTTAGACATTCCTGACACAGATGACTTGTACGAAGATGAAGACACAAGCCCCGAATTATCATCCAACGTGAACGACATTCTAATGCCAAGTATTCGGAAGCATGAAAATGTATCAGCAGACGGGGTAGTAGAAAGCAATGTGGAGTTCTCTCATGGCGGTGGAAAGTGCGATGGTGATGATCCTGATAATGAGGGAGGAGTGATTTTAGATTCCACCTCTATTGAGGAACAGAATCTTAGCCACGAGAGAAAGTGTGAATCCCTGTTAGGAATGGTAAGGTGGATCACTGAAATTGCAAAGAATCCATCTTACCCTGTTATCGGGTCATTACCTGAAAGATCAAAGTGGAAGTCACGTGGAAATGAAGAGATCTGGAAGCAAGTTCTGCTGATTCGAGAGGCAATGTTACTGAAAAGACATTCTAATTCTTTTGCGGGACGGTCTATTCTGCAGGTATATTTCTACGAAAACTTGTTCTACAAGTGCAAAAATCATTTACGAGAATATTATTCCATCCTACTAATAATCAACATTCAGTCTGAAACCATTTTGTAGACGAGATAATAATGTGCTGCACTTATAGTGTTGTACACTACCGTACTCGTGGGCTATGTCTAATGCAGCTCTACAAGCACTTGATTACTTTTATACATATGAAAAATGGCTGTGTAACACACTAACACCCAATTGTTTAGTTTTTCAGGATGATAGCACCGTTTCTGTCTTCATGTTTTTATAGTAACTTTTTAGCACATTCAGTTAGTGCCTACTTATGTTTTCTGGATTGTTAAATGAAAATGTATGCATATGATATCATCATGATTCATTTCATCACTTCTAGTTCTTGTTTTTTGTTTGTTTAGCTTTTATGGACAATCTTGTCAACAATACCATCACTTTCTCTGGTTGTTCCTATTTGATTGCAATTAATGGTTCTATATGTGGCCAGAAATATGCAAGCTAATGAAATTGAAATATGGTGAACAAGAAGAAAAGTTATATTAGGTAGTGGCTTTGCAATGAATGAGAATACGTTTTGCTGCAATTCAGCATTTGGCATGCTTTCAGTATGACGATATGATTCACATTGCTAAGTTTTTCAAATACTGCTTAAAAATGGAAAACTTGTATTCAGGTAACTGATCTCTTTAGTGTTTAGCTAATGCATGATAATGTTATTATGTGTTCCCTTTGTAATAATGTCAGAATATAAATCCATACATGTTCAATGATCATCAAGGCTCCAGTTACAATCTAAGAAAGAAGGTGAAGTCCAGAAAAA
This sequence comes from Momordica charantia, assembly GCF_013281855.1. Lineage (NCBI taxonomy): Eukaryota > Viridiplantae > Streptophyta > Magnoliopsida > Cucurbitales > Cucurbitaceae > Momordica > Momordica charantia. The sequence continues at coordinate 2,724,920 of NW_028275163.1, read as the reverse complement.
TACTTCCTTCTGGGATGAGTAGTGGTCGAAGTCTTCTAGCGGCGATGGAAGACCAACTAGACCATGAGATTCTTGTAACAACTAATACCTGGATGCCAGATTACATGGGAAAATCTGCCTCAAAGCACATACCGGTAGGGCCAAAGTTTCAAGTGGAAGTAGCAGAATGGAGTGGTACAACGTCTGAAAGTGACTCTAAGTGGTTGGGGACCCTCGTTTGGCCTTCGGATAAAGTGAACCGAGCGTTTCTCATTGAACACGATCTCATTGGGGAAGGGAGGCAAGATTCGTGTAAATGCCAGGTGCGTGGTTCCACTAAATGCACTCAATATCATATTTTAAAGAAAAGATACAAATTGAAGTTGGAAATAGGCTCTGCATTCTATGAATGGAAATTTGATAGGATGGGGGAAGAAGTAAGACTCTGTTGGACAGAGAAAGAGGAGCATAAGTTTAAGGATGCTATTCGGTCTAGTCCGGTATCTCTTAAGAAGTCTTTTCGGACTTGGATTTCCAAGTTTTTCCCTTCTAAAAGCAGAGAAGATATGGTATGCTACTACTTTAATGTCTTCTTATTGCATCGTAGAGGATTTCAGAATAGATTCACCCCAGATAACATTTGCAGTGATGACGAATTGGAGTTTAAGTAGTCAGTGAAAACCTTTTTTGGAAACCCATCATTTTGTCGAGATGGAAAATCAGTAGGAGAATTTTTTTTTTTTTTTTTGCTTTGTTTTTCTTGGTTTCGTGTACACATTTGTTCAGTTGAAGTTGATCAGTGAAAAAAATACAGTTACATAGTACATGGTAACAGTATATTTGTGAAGTGATATTGAAGAGCCTTAGTTCTGGGACCTTCGACATGATTTTTGGTTTCATACATCTCCTTCAGCCCAGAGGCAACATCACTACTCGTGTTCATTTTTTGGTAAGAACCATTTTCTGTCTTTAGGTTTGTCATATTGTTTTACACATTTATTTGTCAGTCCACGGACTACTACCAGTTTGTATGCATGAATACACAAACCATGGCAACACTCCTAAATGAAGAAACTTTACGTCTTTTACCCTTTTATTTTACCTTGTTGATTTTACCATTCCTAACCTCCGAATCCTTTTATGCTGCTGACGATATACGACCCTCGTAGTGGCTGAAGAACATCCAAATCTTTGGTGATAGAAAAAAAGAGATTAAAAATAAAATTAAAGGACCAAGTTGGTCACTTTTTAGGACTAAAACAAACACTTTTGAAAATTCATAGTATTTTAACTATAGAAATATTATTCACTAAAACTGTAACTCAGAATTCTAGCTGGCTTTTCTTAACTCTCTTCAATCTCATTAGATTATATGTGTTTATATTACCCACTTGCTTTCTTTCCAGGGTTTTGGAACAAAACTAAATGTGGAGGTTGCATGTAACGTCCCATCCTTTATACCATTATTGGTAGAAGTAGTCAACTTCAGCCGTACTTTCCTGCTGGCCGTCACTAAATTTTTTACTGGTATTTATTTCTCGAAAGAAAAAAAGAAAAATCTCTCCTCTACACTCCGGACTTGAAATTCCTGTTGCCCAGTTAGCGAGGAAGTATTGTTATTCTTTATAGGTAGTCTCAAATTGGAATCCTCTCGTTTTCACCCAACCATTCTTCTTTCTCAGGTTCATTTTCTCATTTTTACACGTTTTTCTGAACTATATATGAAGATGAACCACATTTAATTTTGGAAATTTTAGGCTGAGCTTCCAAAAATTCTAAAGATTTGGATGTTAGAAATGGGCACAATATTAGTCCACAATTGGAGTGGTTTTCTGACTCTGAAATCTGTTGGCCACTAAAAGAGTTGAAAAGTTTTCATAGATTATTTGGCACTCACCTTTTTATGGATCATCACATCAATGAGAGCATTGTTTACGTAATGTACAGAAAAAGCTTTTGCATTTCCTAGTGGGTCATTGTGTATGATTTCTGCAAAGAATTATACCATTTTCTTGCCGTCCAGCCAAAGGTATACAGAAAAAGCATCTCTCTCTCTACATATTTTATTTTCAATTTATAAGTTATTGTTTTTGCTTTGATTCCTTCATCTGGGATGCTATAGTTTTGCATTTCAAAGTAGGCCATAAGATCTCAGCCGTCCATTCAATTTCTTTTGAACATCTGGATTTTTAGTTTCTTTCTAGAAATCTTCAGGAATTCGATGCTCTAAACTGAGCTTTCAGCCAGAAGCATCTGTAGCAGTACCCTCATTTTCACCTACCGATGGAGCCTTCTTCGAGAAGATCTTCGAAGGACGACATTTGGTATGTGAGGATGAGAATGTGAAGCTTGAAAATAGGATGACGGTAACGAATAGGATTTAGATTCTTAAGAGGTTCAGATACTATTTGGTCTTTTGATTCATTTTGATCTACGTACTTTCGAAATGTTTATTTTGATTCTATACTTTCAATTTTTATTTATTTTGGCCACATCCCACGAATACAAATTTATGGATCTATATCAAGAAATTTATTGAGTGTGATATTGTAATGACGAAAAAAAACAAATAAAATGAAGGGGCCAAATGGATAGAACTTGAAAATACAAGTACCAAAATGAATGAAAGTTGTAAGTATATGACTAAAATAATATTTAAATATTCTTAAAATTATTTTTATTAATTTAATTTAATTATGCTGAATAATTAAAATTACAGAGATTAAATGAAGTGATTGTTTCTTATTTTAATTATTTTTGGTGGGTTGGATGATGTGAATGCCCAAAAGCAACATGTTTTAAAAAGTCCATTCCTCCACTATTTATTCCTATTTATCAAATGGGCCCTCAACATATTATTTTCTAAAATTAAAAAAAAATGGAATTTGAGTCATTATTTCATTTGGTTAAGATTTATTCAACACCATTGATTTGGTTTAATGTACTTGTAAATGAAGACTTTTTGAGCTGACTCAATCATGAACATTACAAAAGTTAGATAAGATTGTATCAATTTTATAAAGAGTAAATTTAGTGGAATCAATTTAGCAGAAAAATCAATCTTACTGCTTGAAAAGAAAAAGTTTAATGCTTTACCAACCACTTTGAAAATTTCTCCCACACATTTGATTGAAAAAAAAAAAAGGTATCAATATTTGACAATTCGATTTTTCCTTTATGAAAAATGAGAGGATCGAATTTATAAACGTAAAAGAAAAGAAAAAAATAACATAAAAAAGTTAGATACGATTGTAATCAAATCTCTTATTTTAATTTTTTTAATATATATTCTCCTATATACTTTTCGGTATGCATTAAAAGTTTTACGATGTTAAAGTATATATATATATATTGGTAAAATGGTACAAAATATTTGGGTTAACTCCCTAAGTAATTTTGGAGAGTAAAAATTTTTTAACAAATAAAAACACCTTTGAAGTAATCAAATTACTTTAAAATTATTTTCTTTACAGAATCACTCTAAAGTTAATACTTTAAAGTTGATTAATAACTAATCACTCTAGGGTGTTATGATTACTTGAAAAACTCTTCGCATCAAATTTGTCAATGGGTTCAAAGTTGGAGGTCGATCACCTATGGATTGCATCTGTATTTCATATTTGGAGAGAACTTGGTTTCAAAATCTATGGTGGTATCACTCGACTTTGGTTATCTTACATTTTGTTCAGAATGATGTTTATGCTCGTAAGTTGATTTAGCTAGATAGTATTCATTCTAGAGGTTAAACTTGGATGGAATCTGTTTGGGAGTTATTTTTCTTTTCCAGTTTTGTAGTTTTGATGCTCTTGTTTGACCTTGATTTGTATGGTTGTTTTTCTTGTTTGATTTACTGCTGTCTTTTTAAGGATATTTTGATCTTATACCTTAATTTCAAGTTGTGAGATAAGATAAGAGAGAGTACTTTATCTCAGACGGTAAGAATTAAGATTTTTCTTTTTCCTTTCATATATATATATATAATGATTAAATTCACAAACTAAATTCACAAATATTTAATTAGAACCATCTTTACAAAAGGTGCTTTAACAAAATATATATATAATATCTTTTTTTTAAGAGAATATAGATAATCCAATCATCCAACAATCCAAGACATCAGCAGAATATGATGTTTTTGAGAGGAGTAGAAATCATTTATTGATGTATTTAATTAATCTTATCTGCGCAACTTCACGACAAAAGTTACAAAATTTTTAAAAGAAAGATTCAATAATTTTCAGAATATAGTTTATAGAACGCAGATCGAATCCTTATGAAGATAAATACCAAATTAAGGAGGAAGAAGAATCTTGAAGGAAGTGAAAATTTCAAAGGAGCCTGCCCTGTGCCTTGGATTGGAGTGGGTATAAGGAGGAAGAATCTTCCAAGTACACATCAAATTGTTCGATAATATTGAGCAATCACAGTCACAGGGGCACCTAATTGAAAATTCTCTCTCTCTCTCTCTCTCTCTCTCTCTTCTCTCGTTTTCTCCTTGTTTCTCTGCTTGATGTCCGAACCCTTTTAGCTCAAACTTCAAAGCGAGCTTCGATTTCTCTGTTTTCGAATCGACCCATCAAAGCTTGCACAGAGAAACCATGTCTTCTCCAAGCAAACGCCGAGAGATGGACTTGATGAAACTGTTAATTTTCTAGAAACCTATTCATTGAATTGTTTCACTGATTTGTTTTTGGTTTTGGGTGTTGGTTTTCTTTACTTGTTTCTCAAAATCTTTTGTTTGATGGATGGATTTCTGGGCAGGATGATGAGTGATTACAAGGTGGAGATGGTTAATGATGGGATGCATGAGTTCTATGTAGATTTCCATGGACCTAGTGAAAGTAACTCTTCAAATTTTCTAATCTACTTTGTTTTCTTTGCTTGTTTTTAAGTTTGGATCTCTGCTGTATTGTTCTAACTCTGGATTTGATCTGCCTGTTTTCAACCCAAAATGACCAATTATATGGCCTCTTCATTTCATTTCTGAGTATTGTTTCACTTACTTTTGAACATATGCAGTTATTTCTGAATATATTTTCCCTGTTTAGTTGCTTTAAGCTGATTCTGATCTGAATAATGTGAGAATCCCTCTTGTTTCTTCTTGTGAATCTGTGTCTTCATGGCATTAACAGATTATTTGTCTGCTCATTTTCTCTCCCTAACTCTCCCATGTTCTTGGAGAACAGAAGGAAATGGATAAAGAAAAGTCACAATGTGATGGGTTTCTGGCAGGTCCTTATCATGGAGGTGTGTGGAGGATAAGAGTAGAACTCCCAGACGCTTACCCGTATAAATCTCCTTCGATAGGATTTATTAACAAAATTTACCACCCCAATGTTGATGAGATGTGAGTTCAATATGTGTTCTTAACTTAAATGAAGTATGTTGTATGCTCTGATTGTAATGGTTTCCTAATTGGTTTTCATTTCAGGTCGGGTTCGGTTTGTTTAGACGTTATCAATCAAACTTGGAGCCCCATGTTCGGTAGGCAATGTTTTTTCGTTCGTTATTTAGTTATCTTCATCCCATATTTTTCAGACTAATGGTGCATCTTATATGCTGTACTTTCAGATCTGGTAAATGTTTTTGAAGTGTTCCTACCACAACTCCTTTTGTATCCCAATCCATCAGATCCTTTGAATGGAGAGGCTGCAGCCTTGATGATGCGTGATCGAGTTGCTTATGAACAAAGAGTAAAAGGTATTGGTTTTCTCAAGATTCTATTGAAAACTAGCTTTACAAATGATTGTCTTGATGTTTGCATGATTGATAACTCGGTATCGGGGGTTCTAGCCACACTAATTTGAGAGGTACTGATGCCTGCTCCAAGGTCCAGACCAGAGACATAAAGAGTTTTTCCTTATTAAGATCACTCAAATGTTCTCACACGTGACCTTTAAATAGGTATCGCTCCAAGACTGCAAGCCTTTGCCAACGGAGCCACCCCTGGGGCTGATATAATATCTTTTAGAAACAAAAAATATTTGAATCAATTTAGTTGTTTTCTATGAAAATGCTATTTTGTAAATTTGTAGAATTTCTGACATGTTCTTATGAAGTTGGGTTTCCAGGACAAAAATATGAAATGAATGCAGAAAATGAAGGGAAAATACTCCCACGTCTGCTGATGATTAAGTTGAAAACTACTAGATTATCCTACTGTATTGTGTCCACTTATATTTTGGGATAGGATGCTTAAATCTATGATCCTCGTCCTTCTATCCTATCGAGCAGCCCGTGCTAGACTTATCGCCTAGGCTCGTGACTACTGTCAAGCAGTGCTCGACCGTTATTTTCATGGGATACTTTCCTCAATAGTAAACATTGTAGTTTCATGATTATTTGAATACTTGAGAAGAGAGTGAAAGGTAAAAGATTATCCTTCCCCCAAGAGGACATTGCATAGCATTGTAGTCTTTGGCCTTTCCTTTTGTACAATAAATCTTTATTGAAAGAGAAACAATTAGGAAGGAGGGAAGGAGAATGGCAATGGTCCCTCCCTCCCATCCCGAGATCCGAGATGAGGTTACAAAAAGAAGAATAGTTCCTTTCATCCGCCTCTCTACCGACAACTCGGAATGCCTCCTATTCCTTTCTAACCAAATACACTACCACATACCCTTTCTTTTATTGTGATATTTATTCAATCCTACTCGATTTTGAGATGAAGGCTGGTGTTTTGATGACGATATCAAGACGGTGTTTGCTATGTTTATGGAACTGCTACTAGTCTACCGCTTCGGGCGAGCAGTAGTGTACATGGACAGTGGCAGCATGATAGCATTAATCCTAGAATAGTGTGAACGGTGGCATAACTTTTGTAGTTTTTCAGTTTATGAGTTCCTCCAACACCTAAGCTAGAATGGGATGAAGTCTCTGTATTTGAAATTTTCAGGCTTTTGTTCCATGATCTGATTGGTTTCATAAATGTCATCTACATTCTAGTTGCAACTTGTATATTGGAGATAGCACATGTGAATCGATTGGTCTTTATCTACTAAAAATATTTTTGATTTTGATATGTGATATTAGTTAAGATAGTTGAGCTTCGATTACTCGTACAAAAGAGTAAGAGTCGGTTTAAGGGGAAACGCCTTTTTGCAGTCATTCGTTTTTTTGATTCCTTGGTTGTCATTTCTTGAGGATCATAAACGTTATTTGTGATTATACTTTCGGGTTTGCTCCTTTGTCTTGTGAATTTCGTCGAATATGACCATTATAGCAATTTTCTCGTTTCGCGTCTTACAGAATACTGCGAAAGGTATGCGAAACCAGAAGACATAATAGCTGCACCAGACAAATCAAGCGACGAAGAACTTAGCGAAGATGAATCTGACTCGTGTGACGAGGAAGTGGCCGGGAAAGCAGATCCCTGAGGGCTCATTTTAAGTGTCTTTCACTGTACAAAAATGTCTGTGTTTCTGTTGATTCTATTCCAACTCCTGAATTATAGACTTATCAAAAGGGTAAATTATCCCCATGAATACTTTCTTCTGCCATTGTACATAAATATTTGATGCTCTTTTTATTTTGTAATCACCATATGCTCTATGGTTCTGTTAAGGAAGACTTTGTTATACCAATTTCACTTTGCTTCACACATGTTAAAATAATAAACTTAAGCTCTGTAAAATATGTCGAAAAATATTTATTGTTTTCGAACCCTTCTGCAGATTTCTCGAGATTTTGTTAACTGTAATTCATTACTGGAAATCCAGGTTTTCGTGACTTTTTTTTACAACGTTAGCTATGCCCGTCCACCACGAAAGGTAGAGTGAAAACTTACGACGCCATCTTTTAACGTTACCCATGTCCCATAACGTTTATTTTAAATGTCATGAAAAGTACGATTCGTGAAGGTTTAAAAACGTCATGAAAAATGGATGTTTTCGTGGCGGTTATAAAACATTATAAAAAAAGATTTTGTGACAGTTAAAAGTGGATTTTGTGACGTTTAAAAAATGTCATGACAAAAAAGATTTCGTGACTGTTAAAAAACATCATGAAATCCATTTTTCGTAGTCATTTTCGACACTTCTTAATGCTCGTGTTTTTCTGTTACACAAGCAGTTCTTTCAAACAAAGCAATCTGATTAATTTATTTTACCAAAATTTTTGTGATCTCGCTCAATATTTTTCCTAAAAGAGGTTTAAGTTTAAACTACAGAGAACAGAATTTTGATTCGCTTAATTTTTTTATTGCTTAAAAGGCCAAATGGATGTGACTAGGAAAACAAATGGATTTGTCGGATAAAATATTAACTTTGGTTTATTTTACAACTTGATTTTTTTTTTCTCATATTCTCGTTATTTTTGTTCAATGTGTCAAACATTATATGAAAATAAAATTTCTTGTGTCGATTTTTACTATGCAATCTCTTAGTCGAGGAGTTTACAGTGAAGCTCAGCTAGAGAGATTTGATACTGACATTTAAAGCATGTACGACTTATATACATCTTTTCCTCTATCTTTTGAAAAAACCAAAAATTGGAGTATATATATGATTGATATAAAATAAATAATATATTTTTTCAACCTTCGTGTATTTGAATTAGCCTAATTATAAGTTCACTGGACTAGTTCCAATCAAATATGGCTCAAATAGATTTGTGACGTTCAAAAAGTGTAATGCATATTCATTCCAATTTATGAATGATCTAAGTTGAATTTGTATGATCAAATATTAACTTTGCGTTGAACTTGGATCTAGTGCAGGTTAGGCTTGGGCTAACCTTTGAGCCTCCAGCCACTTGGTGAGGTTAACAGCCTCTCAACTCCCCACTTAGTGAGATTAACACTCTCAACTCCAACACTCTTCTTGTTTCATTTCCTTTAGCCAACTATATGCAGTAAAAAAATGATTTGTCGCCCGATCAGACAAATACATGACATTTCATTTCAAGTGTTATAGAAAAAACTAAATTCAAAGTAAACTTCTATCTCAATATCTATAACTATTCAAACAGAAGTAAAAAAATAATAATAATAAATTAAATTAAAAACTTGCAAAGATAAACTATATCTAGTTCAACTAAATGCAAATAAATAGAATAGAGGAAATTATTATTATTTATTTAACACTAATTTTATTACATTATATTGAGTTCTTGTTTTATTCATTCTATTACAAGATAGAGATGGTTAATGATGTGATTAGATGCAAGAGTTTTATGTAGATTTTCATGGACCAATGAAAGTAACTCTTCAATTTTCTAATCTAAAAATTTTTATTACAATTTTACATTGATTGTTTCTTGACAAGTTTGGATTTTTTTCCTCTTTGGTTGTTAAGATTTCATTATCAAATAATTTTGGAAGTGTGAAAATGCACCTATGAATAGTTCACAAAAATGGTTTATTTCACATTGATATCTTTCTCACCACTATTCTCAATATGGCATTTTTATACAATTAAGTTAGGAGAGTTTGTATATGGCAAAACAAACACAATTAATTACAAATAAAACAAGATTCTAGATTTGCAAATATAACACTCAAGAGAGAAAAAAAAACCCCCTCAAACCCATCCACCAAAAAAGACTAAAATAACCTTAAATTGCTTTTGCACAAAGAACATGTAATGTTTTTACCCAAAAGTCATGGGAAAAGAGGGAAAAAAAAAGATTCAAAGTTTATACAAATAAAATTTGAGTGGTTTCAACCTCTTCTTTACAATATTAGTACACGACTATTAAGTTCATCCATCGACGTAATTATCCAATATTCATGTTCCATGTAGTTGTAAAAAATTTCAAACTTTACCTTTGGCTTCAGCTCTAAAATCACTGGCCATAATCTTTAATCTTATCTTAGAAGCAAGTATAGTTCATTGAACAAACCTTACATTTTGCCTCCTTTATGCTCACCTTAATCCTACAAAACCCATTTGAGAATCAATAACAGCATACACAACAAAGAAAAGACCTATAAATTTCAATCTTCTCATTCCTTCAATTCAATTCCTTTGTTTATTGTGAATGAGAAACTCTTATGCAAACAAAATTAGCTAAAGACTTAAATACCCTTCCCTACTCAAATCCTAAAACAAAAATAATCAATCCTTCACCATTTCTTTCTTTGGTGCCTTCATTCTCATCAGACAATTCTCTACATTGAACTCAGTAAGCATTTCAACTAAGAATACATATTCATTTAATCTATAGAAGAACTATAGAGAAGATAAAATCTAACTCCAAACTACAGGACCAGAAGCTATGTATTGCCAATACAACTATTTTTCCCCCCTCAATATTTGGGCAAAAGAAACAGAGTTGCTATCAATCGGCATAATTGAATACAACAGGTAACTTTGAAGGATGTAGTCATGGAGTACAGAGATCTAACTATAACATGTAAAGATGTATTTCAAATAATATAAAACATGGAAGGATCTATATATCATGCATTGAAGAACAAAGACCTACACTATTAACACAACGAGCTATCTGCACCTTTACAAAACGATAGGGTCACCGATATCCTCATCGCTTCAGCTCGATATTAAATCTCTATTTCATATACTAACCTATGGAGTCAGATATGGCTGGGCCTCCTCTTTCCAGAATCCGTTCTTAGTCTCTTTACAGGATTTGCCCAACTAACAGGTCCGCCTCCGCCATTTGCAGATTGTGCAGGCTGGCTTGGCCATCCTTGAGAATGAGATGGTCTGCCGTCTTTCAAAACTGGGCCTGGACTTCTAATGCCGCGAGCAACACTAGGTGGCGAGACTGGGCCACCAGATCCCATCCTTGGCTTCACTACTGTTTTTTCCCTGTCTTTTCTTTTCTTCTTGCAGATAACCAGCTCCCCAGGATGAGTCAGAAGTGGGGGCTCTTCTATCTGGTATTGATCCTTACTTCCACTTCCACTTCCACTCCCAAACCTTGATTCCTTCTGGGCCAAGTGACCTCTGGTTGTCCTTGTTTCCTCCCCAGAGGACATTGGTCCACGCTGCAGTGATTTCTGTGGCAGGCATGAGTCGGTGTCCATATCATTGATCATCTTATGTCTTCTGGTTTGGCTAACAGGTCTCTCCCTCAAAGTAGCGGCAGCAGAAGGGCCCGGGCTAGAGAAAGACAAAGCATTTCTGGCTTCACGGAAATCTGTGTCTGGAAATGCAATCTTCAGAATATCAAAGAATAAGTCGTGTACTTTTCTGGCCTCACATCTTACCTGCAGATCCAAGGGGCAAAAAGTTTCAAATTTTACTTAAGAGGAGAATTAAAAAAAAACTGAGACAATGCAGAGACATATAAACCCATGCAAAAAGATACTGCTCAAGTTTTGATGAAAGAATTCTATCTAATACCAACGTACATCTGGCTAAAACATACAGAACACACTGTTTTGGTGTAAATTTAACTCATCAAAGTTTCTTTTCTATTGATATAAATGAAGTTGACTGGATGGAGGTACAACTTAATGGCAAATCAAACAAAACAGTTCACCTAAAAACAGCACAAGAATGAGATCAGTGCCAAAATGAGATCAAGGATAAACTTATGTCAAGGCCATACAGTGGAATTTTCTAGTCTTTGTAACATTGATCATGAATTTTCTAGTCCTGGGATTCTTTTTGTAATAGTGTTCATGTTTTAGCTTGGTGGTGTCTTAGGAATACAAAATTCTTTTGTAACTACCGTCTTTCTTTGATTTTGCAAGATTGAAGAGCTTTTCTATGTTACTTTTTTGGGAAGCGGCCGAAGGCTGTTCTTTTTCAATGAATCGTTTCTTATTCAAAAAGAAAAAAAATCATGATATTACGGTCAAAAGGCTTGATAAAGTAGCACATCTTATCCTATTTGTTTTAGTGAATGGTGATTACAAAACACAAATAGCATACCACCAAGCTCGAAAACTTTGAAAAAAGTTGGTCAGAAGCCATTAATAGGCAAGGATGACATTAATTCAGGTCAAAAAGGAAACTCCAGTTGAGAACAACGGTACCCATGTACCCTAATGTAGGTTCTCCACAATGGTATGATATTGTCCGCTTTAGGTATAACTCTCACGGCTTTCACCTAAAAGGCCTCAATGGAGATAATTGTCCTCTTATATATCTATAATCATCCTCTTCCCTAACCAATGTGGGACTTTATTTGTACTACTTACAAACCCAACAAAAACTAAATTAGAAAAAACCACAAACCCACTTTCTAGTATTCGTTCCTATTATTATTAAGAAGATAACATTAAAATATAAAATATATGTACCCAACTTGAGCATTGGTTGAGCTGGTCAAAAGTTCAAAACTCCATCTCCTGAGGTTCTTTAACTCATAAAAAGTATATAAATATATGTATGAACAAAGACTAGGAGATTAATTATGCACGCAAAAGGAGATTAAGCTTTACATAGTTCATTTAGATCTCATCAATAAGTCTCAAAAGATAACAAAGCAGCTTTGTCCAAATAGAGGCAAAACTAAACAATTAAAATCATACCTCATACGAGAACCCATGATACTGCATAGCACCCTTCAACATAAATTGAACATCAAACACCAGCTCCATGACTCCATTGTACTCTAATCTGTCTATGCGCTGATCAATCTTCCGTAGATCCAAAATATTATTACTAACTCCACTTGGTAACCCAGAGTTATCGATCCGTTTCCACAAATCGGTTAACAACGGCACAATTTGATGCCCTTCCTTGTCTATTCTACTCTGAAGCTTGCTAATTACATTCTTGCACTGAAAAATATTTTAAAAGTTCAGATAAGTTCAAATTAAGACTTCCAACTGAAAAAACTAAGAGCGTCAAATTCATCACAGGATGGAACAACATCGTACTTAAATGTAGAAATAAAATGATGAAACCCATTAAACTTAGTTTTATCAAAGACCATGCTAAATTATTTGAAATGCAGTTACTGTATCACTAAATGGAAATTTTCAACAAAAATGTACAAATGAGAAGAAAGAATAATATAACCGTACTAACCGTACATCTCTACTAGACCAGGCACTTCATTATTCATCCAAATAATGAAGACGTGAACCCAAAGTAGAAGTAATATTATTTTATAGCAATATGACAGAGAGAAGAGAATAGGGCGGCCAGAATGAGTGTAAACTACTGTGACTTTGGAAAAGAAAGATATATCTGATAGTGCAGTAAGTTGTTCAAGAGAAAAATAATGAACACAGTACTCTTGCTGAAAAAAGACATGAAAGAAGTGGAGGAATAATATAAACGTTCTTCTATAAGAACATAAAAAATCAATGCACGTCCTTCAAAAGAGCTGTATGTTCAAACTTATAATACGTACCCTCCTCTGGATTATGTCAGGCATCTTAGAACCAAAAGCTGAATTTCCACTGCTATTCAATGGTTTACCATCCCAGCTTTCTCTAGAGTGTTCACCAGCATCTTCTGCAGGTCCAGGCAAAGAATTCAATCTGCTAGATTTTGGAGAGGAGTGCAATTTTGAAGTAGGAGCCATTCTTCTGGTAGACAAATTACGTCGAGCCTTTGAAGATGATTCACTTGGATCATGCTTCAAAGAACTAGATTCTCCATATGGTTTAGCCTCAGGATCATTCTTCAATTTGGTAAGTTTATGGTCGGCTAGAAATGGAGAAGGAGATGAAGAGTCTCCATATTGAAGAGATTGTGTCTCACTATATATCTTCTCTTCTCGCCTTTCTGCAGGAGGACGCGGCCTAAGCCTAAGACTTCTTTTTCGTTTTATCTTGGGTTGCAGTACTTGTTCATCTTCCCCATCTTCACGATCATGAATCCAACTTTCTGATTGTTGGTTCTCCATGTGAGAGTCGCCAGATATTGCAATTTCCCCTTCTTCTAATTCATCTGGCTGGAAAAAGTTAAAAAAACAAAAACAAAAGAAAGGTATAAATCCATGTAATTGACATAGGCCAATGTTCCAACATTAACCGCCAGTATAAAAGAGAATAATTTACCAGCCTCTTTGAGAGGGAACTAGGCCTGGCATCTAAGGTAGACAAAAAGCCAAATTTCTGAGAAGAAACAGAAGGAGACACCAACTGTGTCAATCTTCGGCTGCTGGAAGAGGAGCCTGAAGAGCCAGCTTCTTCCAGCAAATGGTTGTTTCTAGTGCTTTCTGAAGCCCGAGGATAATCATATCTAGCATCACAATCTGGACCATCTTCCATCTGGTCCTTGTTAAGTTGTGTCGCCTCAACAGATCTACTAAATTCATCATCTTCAAACTCTGCAATTTCTCCCTCTTCTTCATGGACGGAGTATCCATTTCTCTCATCAGAACTCGCTTCTGAGAACTCTCCATTTTCATCATCCATTTCCTTGTAATTGGGGATCTTTTTGCCCTTTGGTCGGCCTCTTTTTCTTTCAGTTCTGAGGGATGAATCAGAGCCAAGTTCACTGGATTCCAAACCATAACCACCACCAAACAATATATTTTTTGAAGGTCTTTTTGATAAATTAGCAATAGCATTATTTACTTCTCTTGTACTTGCTCGAAGCCACTTAGGTACCTGGTCATAACTAGTCATTTCCTCCGTCCAATCAAGTTCTTCATCCATTTGGTCAAACAGTTCAACCTCATCTTCACTCCTAGCAATCATTCGATTCACCTCCTGCAAAGAAGGTACATCATGCACAGTTTCTTGATATCGCTCTTCGTCATGCAACAACGTCTCTAAAGTCAGGCGCCTCTCTTCATGTGTTGTTCTCTGGTCAAAACGCCCAGCATTGATGACCTCATCTGCCATATCTATCTTATATTGCTGAATGTTATTCCTTATTAGACTCTCAATAGATCCCATATATCGATCCTTACCAGCAAAGTCGTCTTCTAAATCACCTGACCCTCCACTTCTTAGCTCATCTTCTTTCTGATTACTAGAGATTTTGTCAACCACTGCTTCCATGTAGATGACTTTGACTTCTCTTGTTTGTCCGATACGGTGTGCTCTAGCAACAGCTTGCTCCTCATTTTTGGGATTGGGATCAGGGTCATAAATAATAACCGTGTCAGCAGACTGAAGATTAAGACCACGACCTGCAGCACGTATACTCAGCAAGAATATAAAACAGTCTGAGCCAGGACTATTGAAGTCCACTATGGCAGATTCACGATCCTCCAAACTAGTTGTTCCATCAATTCTTCTATATATGAGTCGCCTCCATTGCAAGTATTCCTCTAATATATCAAGAAGTTTTGTCATTGTACTAAAGAGCAGTACTCTGTGCCCTGTCTTCTCAAGTTTTATAAGGATCCTATCCAGGATCCACAGTTTTCCACATGATCTTACCAGGAAGTCCTTTGAGAAGTCACCATAATATGGATAGTTAAGCAAAGGGTGGTTACAAGTTTTCCTTAGTTCCATACACCTGTTATTTAGTGTTTTATACACCTTGGGTTGGTAATTCGGATTTTTCTGAACCCTAAGTTTCTCATCTTCTGGATCAACGCGAAGAGTACCAGTGGATTTAATCCAGTCATATATAGCACTCTGAATGGCTGACATCCTACACCTCAACACTATGGAAACCTGAATTTCAACATTGGTGTCATTAGTTGAACAAGTGAAATGAAATGTGATCATCAGAGGAAACAAATTCAAACCTTTGGCGGAAGTGATCCTTCAACATCTTCAACACGACGACGAAGCATAAAAGGTTCAAGAATTTGATGAAGTCGATGGATTATGATAATTTTTTTTTCAGTCTCAAGCCAATCATCTTCAGCATTCGGCGTGGGACCTTCCTTCTGAAAGGGTTTTGAGAACCAATCATGAAAAGCTTTTCGATTATCAAACACTTCTGGAAGAAGCAGATTAAGCAGCGACCAAAGTTCCTTCAAATCATTCTGTAAAAGAAGATTTATGAAATTTTCACTCATTAGATCTTATTTTAAGAAGTGGTTGAACAAGTCATAAGATAGTAAGCATATACCCAAATTCAAACCTTCCTTATCAGCCAAGTTGAAAGCCTTCCTTTTCTAAATTACAAAACTAAATGCTTAGCATCTTTACCATAGTAGAAAATTGGAAGCATATTAGCAATGCTTACGTGACATTTATAATACTAATAAGCTTCATTCATATCCAACCATTTGATTCATATGCCACCCTTTTTCATTATTGTTTGCGTGCTTTTTCTAACAGGTGGGCAGAGGAACAAAGATTTACTTTAAATGAAATCAAAACCTTCTCAGTCAAAGGCAGGTGTTTTTATTTGTATGTACTCGAGATTCAGCTGTATTGTCCCCAAAAAAAAAACCTAAAAGAAAAAATGAGCCACCGGTCCACATACAAGATGCTATCATTACCACCCAAACAATTTTGTGGAATGTAAAAGAATCATGGGATTATGCCTTACCTTATTAATCACATGGTTATGTCAAACCTGAACAGAAAATTTTCTTTTGGAGATGATGCAGAACACAACCGATTCAATCATCAACTATATCAGCATGAAACAATAACTAAAACATATTTGTTCTCCCTATCAACTTTTCTAAGCCAGTGGGAAGTCATTTATAGTAGAGAGAATCAGAAGCAATGTGCCATAAAACTCGACAATTGAAATCTAGACTCTAGGCACACTAGCAAAGTCTACTGATAAACAAGCTTCCAGGAAGAATAACATCCTCACAGACCTGTAATGGTGTCCCAGTTAGGAGCAGGCGCCTCTGGCATCTATACCTATCAAGGTCACGAGCTAGAACTGATTCCCTATCCTTCATTCTTTGAGCTTCATCAATTATAATATACTTCCAATCAATTTTTGAAAGCTTTGAGCGATCGTACATGATAAACTCGTAAGTTGTCACGAGAACATTAAATTTCAAGGCACAAACCTCCTGTACAGCATAATGCAGTGAAGAAATCTCAGTCACTTGACACCTCAATTATAAAGAAACAAAAGAAAAACCATCTCTTACTTGTGAAAATAATTTTGACCGTTCATCCTTCCCACCAACATAATAGATGCACGATACCGATGGTAGCCAAGTATGGAGCTCACTCTGCAAAATTTTAATTTTCCAATTCCATGTTATAAGTAAGCTCTTACTTGTAGTTTCCAAACGGTCAAAATAATTTAACTGACCTTCCAATTGACCAAAACAGCATTGGGGACAATTATAAGATGAGGGCCATAGTTCCCTTTAAATTCCATCAAATAAGCAATCAATGCCATAACCTGCAGAAGAAAGACAGAGAACAAAGTACCAGAAAAAGGTCTTTTAATATTTAACCAGAATATATAAAGTACCTATACACTACAAATGAGCTAATTTGTTCTCACTGTGCACTACAAATGAGCTAATTTGTCCTCACTTCCACAAAAACGTATTTGAAAAAATAGGAAACGGGTAACAATTGCCTAACAAATGGAAAGTACCTGCACTGTCTTCCCAAGACCCATCTCATCTGCTAAGATTCCATTTAATTTATTGTTATATAGTGAAAGCATCCATTGCAACCCAACCTGCAACATAAACAAAAATGATTACAACCACGAAAAGGAGAAAAGTGCACTGAAATCCTGTAAAGAACAATTCTAATCAAGGGCAGAGCAAAGAAGGAAGGAGGTACCCCAGCAGCATGTATAAATAAAGTACTTAAGATTTAGTAGTTTTCCTCTAATTTGCCCCCTAAATTTTTAGAATAGAAAGATTATATATACAAAAAGTGAGCAGGTAAAATTTTTCCCCTCCTTTAGAAAAGAAAATTTATGGCTCCGCCCCTGATTCTAATTGTAGTGACCTACAAGCTGATAGTCTCTTAAGGTTCCAGCCCGTAACATTGATGGTTGTCTCGCAATTCTCTCATTCACGGCATGAGCAAGGTTATAGTACCTGACAAAAAGTAAAGGACAGATGATGATAATGGAAGAAAAAAAAACAGTTCAGAAACTATAACTGCTCTTTATCCAGATCCTGGCAAGATATAAATTCATTCAAAAAGAAAAGGGACCCCTCCAGGAAAAGGAAAATAGCAGAGAAAATGCTGAATTTGAGATAAAACTGAAGCACAGATCTCAGCAAGTCAACTTCTTCACATTGTGAACCATACGCTAACATAAAATATTGAACTTACTTGTTCACATATGAACTATCTTTGGGAGCATTCATTTCCATAAAACGGTTTCTTATCATAACTTCCTCTCCAGCACAAGCAGCTGCTGCTCTAACTTCTTCTTCTGAAAGACCCTAATTCAACGAACAAGAACGAACACTTGATGAGAAATCTACCAAATCAACAGGTTGTATCGAACAAAGAGAGTACTTGCCTGCAATCGGGCAGCGGCCGCAGCAATATTTGCAGCCTCTGCCACTTCCTGCTGACTCTTGGCAGCAGTTATTTTGCTTCCCAGTTTATGAAGATATTCTTCAGTCTGAGTCAAAAATGATGAGAGAACAGAATATCTCTCAGCAGCATC
Source organism: Momordica charantia (assembly GCF_013281855.1). Lineage (NCBI taxonomy): Eukaryota > Viridiplantae > Streptophyta > Magnoliopsida > Cucurbitales > Cucurbitaceae > Momordica > Momordica charantia. The sequence goes on along the minus strand of NW_028275163.1, from coordinate 2,706,543 downwards.
ACCAGGCATGCTCGTCTGCTGCTCCAACAACATTTCTCTATACCTTTCAACATCATTATTCTTTAAAGCTTCCATCCTTCTGTTCCTATCATCATCTTTTCTCTTGGAGAACTCCCTCAACATTTTCTCATGATATTTGGCAACTCCTCTGTTACGTGCAGTCCGAGCATCACGGATGGCCCAGTGAGCCTCTAGAAGTTTTTTCCTCCACTGAAAGACAGATTTCAGTTGCTTTTCTCTCATGGCTTTCTGAGAGGCTTGTACTTGTCGAGTTAGCTCCATACGCTGTCGCTCACATAAACGCACAAACTTTCTATAAGGCCTATCAGGCATTGCCATTATCTCTTGCTGTTGTTGATCAATTTCATCCCTTAGACGTGCCTGTAGATCTAAAAGTCGAAGCTTCTTTTCTTCAATTTGCAAGCGTACTACCAAATCAGGCCTGATCCTTTTCCGCTCTAAGTTAACAGCAAGCAAACCCCCAATCTTCTTTAAGTTTTCTGTCCTTTTCTTACTAATAACTTCCAACCCTTCCTCAAAAAGAAGATCTTTGACATCATAAGCCAACGTTAAATTGTTATTGTTATTAACTGACATTGCTGAACCAAACGAGTCGTGTTTCCTAGTGAAATATGGGAAGTCAAAAAGAGGTCCATGATACTTCCTAGCAGAGGCAACATCTTTTGACTGGGGTGTAGTACTTGGTGGTGCAGGTTTTTTAACTTGTGTAACATCTGGTATAGCAGCCTGGTTTGCAATAGCCTTTCCCCTTTCAACTGGAAAGTCACTTTTACCAGAAGGCTTTTGACAACCACGATCAATTTCCTGATCTGATTTAACCGAGACTGTTGCCTGTTGCTCTTCTTTTCCAGTAGATCCCAAAGGTACAGTTTCCTTCATCACAAGGGGCATAGTTTGCACATCCGCAGTTGACATCTTTGGTTTGTCGTCTCCCGTTGAAACTTCCTCTCTTGGAAATCTATGTCCATTACTCGACACAAGAGACAGGGAGTCCTTCTCATTAACCTCCACGTTTTTTTTATTTTCCACAATCTTGCCAGATGGTTTGTCCTGGTTATTACCTCCAGGAGGTAAAAATTGCTGCTGCAGCTGCACATCCAGGGGTGGAGGAGCAATGGCCCTTAGAAGTTCTTGCGGCAGTGTACCCTCTCCTTTCTGACATGAAACAGAAATGAAAAGAACATAAAGATCCATCTAAAGATGCACCAAAAGGATCTGTTAAGTTAGCATGAAAAATAAACAGAAGAAGAAGAAGAGAGAACCTTTAGCCGCCTAAATGCTAAAATTTGAGCTTTTAAGACATGCAATTGATGTTTGGTGAACCCAAATCGCTGTTGTGCTATCTGGTTAGAGTGCCCACTTTGTGACAAGGTTGAAGAATTGCTAGGACCACCATCACTAGTAGGAAGAGTAGCCTGTGGAGATGATCGATTCACCTGCCTGACATACTGTGTTTGCAAATTCTCTGGGCTACTTAATGAAGTTTTTCCTTGAAGGGAATGTTCGACACTTTGATTGACATTCCCAGATGATTCTGAAGGGTGTACTGGAGGTATTGTATTTCCAGAAACCGGTAATCTAGAAGGTAATTGGTTTTCCATGCCAGGAATGCTGAACTGCTGCATGCTGGTATGGCTAGTAACAACACTGGCATTCATGTTTTGACCAAAGGGGCTTGGTGAAGCTATCTGTCTGGCTTTCGTGCTGCTAGACTGTCCAGGTACATCACTCAATGAATTAGCATGGGCAGAAGTCTCTTTCCCAGCAAACAAAGAATTAATCTGCTGCTTTGAGACAGAAGCAGGTGATGTCTGTGATCCCATATTGCTTTCATTTGCTTTTTGTTGGGCAGCCATTCTAGACTGCATCAGTGGAATAAGCTGTGCCATCAAGTTTGCATTAGCAGGTTGTGAAAGATCAATATTGCGTTCCAGAGCCCATGCTTGCATGGCCTGCAACTGGGCCATGGCAAGCTGGTTGTTTGCCATGTTAGGGATTCCCTGTTGAGATTGTGGTGCCTGCATAGGCCTTGTCATATTCACTGGCATCAAATTGCCCATGGCAGGTAGCTGGTTAGAAGATTTTGGATCAGTTCTCTGCTCGGAAGTTGATGGCTGTCCCTGCTCCATTTGTTTTTCGCCGCGTACAAAATGATCAGATGAATTTTTAGATAATGACGTCGATGCTTGATTAGAGACTTGAGGTGGAATAAGTTCCTGAATTTTCTGATTTCCCATTCGCATATCCTGATCCTTAATAGAGTGAGGGCTCATAATTCCCATTTTAGCCTGATGCTGCGGTTGCATTGCCATAGCAGACTTCTGCTGAGCCTGAAAGGCATATTGCAGATAAGCTTGATGCATGGGATTTATCACTTGCTGCTCAAGACCTTGGCTCCTGTTTTGGCCCTCCTGAGATGAACTATGCTGCTGTTGAGCCAGATCAATGAATTTTCTTGCTTGCTGAGGCAAATGTGAGGATCCCGGTGATGAAGGAAAATTGTTCCCAGCTAATACTCCTGGGATACCACTAGCTTGATATGATAGGAGAGCTTCATTTCCATCGGACTTTCTCAGTAATTGATGTTGCAGCGACTGAATCACATAAATCAAAATTGTCAAACGCAACCCAAATTCAGTAAATAATCAGAAACTCATAAAAACTCCGCCTTGGCTTAGATGCTTGATCCAACATGAGCACAAAATCTTTGCACAGCACAGGGTCAATTCTAGAATGAAAAGACCAACTACCAAACAGAAAATCAGAAGCTAACGAACATTGATACCAATATCCTAGTCCAAACAAAAAAAGGGGAAAAAGAAATAAAGAACAAGAATGCCTGAATCGAGAACTTCACTCCAAACCCATTGGAACAAGATGCACGTCGAGTAGCAATGAATCCAACAAAAATCAAGTTCACACTTCATTTTAACCACTGGCATGACTCAATTTCCAGAACCCAACTGACAATTTAGCTAAACACGAGGAAAAAAGAAATTATAGAGCCACTTTACCTGCCTAGACGCTGCTAGCTGCTGCTGCATTGAATCAAAGCCCAAATGCGGCGTCGACACCGCCGACGAAGATGACGACGGCGACGCCGCAGACGATGTCGAAGCCGCCCGACCGGCCGGGAATCCCGGGTTCCGGAGGGGGGCCACCCCCACCCGATTGCATGCAAAATCAAACCAAACTAAACTACCAACACCACTTCCACTACTTCTATACCAACCAAGAAGCCCAAACGAGGAACAGCCCCCTCTTCCCACTCCGAAAAATACAAAAATTCAAAATAAAAAAAACGGAAAAAAAGTTTAATAAATCAAAATCCCTAAAAAATTCAACGGATATATACCCTCCGATCCCAATGTTCAAAACCCTCCATCCCGCTCTATCTGCGTTTGGGCAACCAAACAAAAAAAAAAAAAAAAAACTCTCTCTCTACAGCGAGATTTTTGGAAAATGGCCAACGGGATCGGACTTAGGGCTCAACCACTGAAGCTTAGTTGACGCAATCAGTGATTGCACGCAATTTTGCATTTTTCGAAGCCTTAAATTCTTTTCTTTTTCCGATTTTTCAATCTCTCTCTCTCTTCTCTCTCTCTCTCTCTCTCTCTCTCTCTCTCAAGGATTGTAACGGAGTTTATGGCTTTATGCGAACAATGAGCTTGAGTCTGGGACCGGCGTCTCTGCAGTTACATTTTCGCGATTGATTTTCTATATATTATGAATTTAGCACTGGAACCTTGTGTATTTACGATAATGACCCTACGATTTTTCTCCTTTTTCTTTTCATAGTTCTTAATTTAGTTTTGAGTTTATTTAATTATTTGTTGACTTATTGGCTCGCAAATATTAAATCCGTCAGTCGCTTCGTAAATCAAATAAATTTTTTATTTTTCCTCCAACAACAAAAATAAATAACTTATATTTAATTTTAAATTTTTAGATTTTTTTTAGTACATTTTAGGGGTGAATGATCCAACTCAGTATTCGTTTTAGCCCTTCAACTTTTAGACTATTTATTTTGTTGAGTTTTTTTTTCATTCAAACGATAAATAAGATGGGATAATTAAATTTATAATACTTTTGGCTGTCAGAGCTATTAGCTTAATGATAATGGCATATATTTTTTATCAAGAGGTTGTAAGTTTAATTTTCCACCCTACATCTTGTAAATTTGATGGACTTATCATTAGAATATTACAAGTGTGCAAATTTAAATACGTATTCATAAATCTATTATTGTAATTTATTGGTAGCTTCAAGATTTTAATATATATTGTAGATTTTGTCAATGAAAATATATGTCGTTAAATGATAGAGGATATATTAAATTGACTTTTGTTCAACGCAAGTATGAAAATTGTGTTGTTATTAAAATTGTGATTCAAACAACTGAGTAAAAACTCATAAAGTGAAATTTGTCATGGAGTTTCGTCGAAGCTATGCTAAAATCAACAAATACAATATAAAATATTAAGTACAAATTTTATCAAATACAATTTAGTTCTATCAAGACAAGTGAAGAAAAATAATAAGAAATTAAAATAGAATGACAATCAAAATAAAGCACAACTAAAAGGTATCACAAAGAAAGTGCAAACAAGATGATGAAGGAAATGAGAATCGGATAGTACATGTAGAAAATAAATCCGAACCTTTCCTATTCATGATCTCGTACATCATCAACTTAGACGAACTTTAATCGGTCTGATTGTAAATTCGACCTCTCAAATTGAGTAGCGAATAAATCCATATTTGATATTCTTAAGCTACAAATATCAAATGGCCAAACGTTCATGTAGAGGAGATTCAAACTCATACAATTTTGTTGGAGGTATACGTCAATTACCGCTGAACTATGTTCGCTTTGACGAACTTTTTTTAATACAATAATATTTGAAAATCTCTAAATATATTTAGAGAGAAAAATTAAAATATTGTCACAGCAATCTTTATGTTATTTTTTAATGGAGCATTAATCAAACAGTCCACGCAAATTATCCCGTTGCTCTACTACTACTTCCCTCAAATTTAATTAATTTATTATTATTATTATTTTTGGACTCGCAATCTTCGCCTCGCCTCTCACTCAAAAAAACCAATGAGAATTTGCTTCCCACGACGTTCTCCTCTCCTTCCCATCTTCTTTCTGATCGTAATCGCCGTCGGAATTTTCAAGGATGCCGGTTTTAATCGCTTAGTTGAGGGTGGACAGCGGCGAATCCACATTACCGATGATCTCGACGACGTGGTCGACGACGAGGAGGATGAATCTTGGAAGGAATGGGGCAAGAAAAAGACGTCCTCCAGCAATTTCGACTTGCCGGCCGCCGATTTGTCGAAGATGGAGATTTCGGAGATTCAGGCTGAGATGATCAAGCGGCGTTCAGGTCCGGCTATGGGATTTGTGAAGCTTCGGCTGGGCGTTCGCCGGACTGCGGTAAGAAAGTATTTCTACATTCTCCTTCCGGAAAGTGCTACACAATCTGACTCCGCTAGTCAATCGGTTCCGGTACTGAAATGATTTTAAATTTCGAATGCAACTCGAATCTGATTTTAGGACAGGGAATCTGTTTAACTGATGCTGAAGTTGGAACGAAAAACCTTGAAAATCTGGAAGAAAGCGGTAGTACAATTTAAACGATGTGTTTTCTGTTAATTGGAATTGTATATGGCTTATAATTGGAAAATTCGGCGATTAACGTCTTCGTATGATAGCGTTTTACCAGCATTTTTGGCTCTTGATTTCAGGACTTGGTGGCTGACATTGCTATGCAGTGGACGAAAGTTCTCAAAACTGGATCCGTTGAGGCACATTTTATGGCGGTCGACCTTAATACACTCATGTTCACGATGAGCAGAGGGCAAGACATAGATGAGGTACACTACTTCAATTACCAAAATCTGAAACTGAGACTCATCAATTGCTCTCCAATTTGTCTGAAAGAATAGTTTTTACACCTAGCTTTGGTAGTTGTGATCTAATTCGAAAGCCCTATATTCAATTCCTATCAAGTTAATCAGTTCCGGAACATATTAATCTTGTCATTTAAGTTCGATCATAATTTTTTTTTATATGACTGATTCTGTTTTTGTATTATCAAACTCCCACATTTACATTGAGTAGATACAGATGGGAAGAACAACTTAGGTTCCAGCCTCCATTGACTGGGTCATTTTTTAACATTTCGTTGATATCACATTTCGAAAATAAGTAGATTCTAGAAATGTTTCACATTAGAACATAGGTCGAGCTCAAATTTTCCTCTACCATATTAAGTAATTACGTTTCCTTATTTTTGGTGGTTTTCTAGTAGACCCATAATCCATTTAATAAATAGAACGTGTAAAAACCGACCATATAAGGAATTGAGGATGAGCTCAAATGGTGAAGTTGTTGTGTTGTAACCTAAATAAGTTGTTTGTTAAGGACTAGCTTCTTGATTCCACTTTTTACTCAGAAAACTCGTTGGATAGAACACCTTTTCCCCCATTATATGCAAAACTACAGTATTTTTCAATGTTTATCACTCAAATTTATGGTACTGCAGACTAATAAAAACAAAAATGTAGTACCAAGAACATTATTCCTCACACCCAGTTTTGATCATCTCTGTTCTGGGCTGTTCCTCTGTTTTGATTTTCGGAAAGTAACCCATCAAACATAACTTCCTAAGTAAATCAAACAATTCATTGCTCCTCAAAATGGGAACGATATCGAGAATAGCTTTTCGAATTCATTCTTCTCAACTTTTTTTTCTCTTTTTGGTAATGTTATTTTACATTGTGAGAGCAGTTGAAGGAGTATGTGTTGAGGCAGCCAGAGTCATACGAGATCAAAATTGGGGACCAAGTATTTCGAAGGCCTGGAGATCCTCCTCTGCAGGAAGTCATTGAGATGCTCCGGAAAGATAAGAACAAAGCTGAAGACACCAATCCTTCAGAAAATGTTGAGCCATTGCACCAGGAATTGTAGTGCTCATACATGGTATGAATCTTTAACTTGAAGCTTGATCTGGGATTATTTGATCTGTTGATTTGTTTTACTTCTTAGTATTGTTTGTAGCCAAGCATGAAAAATATGGGGAAAGTCATCTCTTGCAATCATAAGACAGATGGTAGTTTTATCATGACAAGTCAAGTAATGATAAAGCCAAGCTTATCAATTTACGGGTTGATAAAACCTCGTGTTCCAAAGGGACTAGGAAAAATTGAGAAGGAATGAGTTAAACCCTGTGATGACCATTTACCTTAGAAATTAATTTTTATGTGTTTCTCGACACCAAATGTTATAGGGTCAAGCAATTGTTTCGTGAGTTTAGTCAAGGTGCACACAAACTGGTCAAAACAGTCACATATATATAAAAAGTAAAAAGGATCATATTTTCTTTTAAAATAAACTATAAGTTTGGTTTCTAAAACAAATATTATTGAAGTACGGGTTAGATTTCAAAGCAAATACATTATTTATTTTAGGTTTAAATATTAATTTCGACTTTTGGTTCATTTTGATACTCTATAGTTTGGTTCCTATATTTTCAACTTTTGTTCATTTTAGTTCTTATATTTTTGAAACACTAACTTATCTATGTGCTTTAAGAAAAGTGACTATTTTGACCCCATCATTTTTATATTGTTTAATTCGTTCCAAATTTTAACATGATATTTTACTTACTAAAGTTCTTGAAATGTAGCAATAAAGTTGTGTTCAAATTCTTTCATTGTATATAAAATTTGTATTAAAATTTTACAAATAGGGATAGATACTGTCACTTTTTAAAAGTACGAGACCAATGTGAACGTTTTGAAAATGAACAAAAATTACATGGACTAAAATAGACATTTTAAAAGTACATAAACTAAAATGAAAGTACATGTATCAAGATTGTATTTAAACATTTATTTTACAGTTGATTAGAATATGGAACAAGAAAATGTAGGTTCTTTTTGTTAAGTTAGAAGAAACTAATGACATTTTGTTTGTAAATTTAGAGCAAGTTAAAAGAAGTTTTTTAAAATACAATGTATAAAGATAGGATTCGAACACACGATCTTCTTAACCAACTTCTTAACCAATTGAATTATGCTTAGATGAGTTAACTTTTAGTAACTAAAAACTATATTTAACCATTCTATCTTAATATGTTAATTCGAAAATAAGAAAAAATAAGATTATATTATGTGAAAATAACGACAATTGTGTACTATCTCGTTTAAAAAGGAAAAAAATTTTGTGTATGTCCCTACATTTTAAAATCTCACACTATTATTATTATTATTATTATTATTATTATTATTATTATTATCATCATCATCATCATCATCTTCAAAATTTTAGAAATAAAACGACAGTTAGCCATTGAGAAAAATAATGGAAATTGTGGAAATTGATAGAAATTTTTTGAATTAGCAAATAAAACTTGAATTGTAGCTTAATTAACCTATAATTGACCATTAAATGTAAGAATATGACTATTTTACTTATGAAAACGTCAATGTCTGGAAATATCGAAAAAAGATTTTTTCCTTTAATGAAAATTGGTGGAAATTATTCGAATATGTGAAGTAAACTTTAATCGTAAATTTTTTACTACTTCTTTAATGTTTTTCATAATAGAATTTATTCGAAAATGAGATAATTACCGACTTGGTTTCCAAACACATTTTAAAATTCTAATTAACTCGTACCGGTTTACTTTTTACCTACTTCTCTTTTCAAATTTGAATTTACACATTTTTCAAACACATTTTCAAATCAATCATCAATCCAACTTTCCAACCAAATTTACACAATTTTCAAACACCTCAACCTTGTGATTGTGTCTTTCATCCAAATTATCTATCAATGGGATTCATATGTGCTTCATATTTTACTCATTGAGCAACTACCTTCAAAACTTTCAGTCTAGGATGATCGGGGAGAACTATTGTAATTTATATCAAAGTTATCAAGATAGTGCACTAGATCCTCCGATATCATATTTTTGGTATTAATTAAGTTACCTATTCCACTTTATGTTTCACCACTATTTGTATATAATACTATTTTATTTTTAAAAAATTATAAGATTATTTCAATCTTTATATATGCCAATATTTCACATATATTGTTCAATTGTGTAAGTAGGACTAGATTGGATTAGAAATTATCAATAAAGCAAATTCCAAATCTTATTAATTATATTTAAAATTCGAATGTTTCATTAAACAGACTAAGATTACAATCATCGAAGTTATGAAAAATTATAGACTATAGCGGCATAGTAAGAAGATGATGAAAATAAAATAACATTAAAGAAGAGGGAAAAAAAAAAGACATGTCAACATTTGAGTCGATATGTCCATAACATGGGGGAAAACCGACTTTTCCCTCGTATATCGATGTTGACATGCTACCAATTATTTTTAGTTGAAAATTTGATTGTAATGTAATATTAAAAAGAAAAGGGGGACTAGCAAATTTTGTTGAATTAACTTTTTGAATGATAATAAAAATAAGGTTTAAATAATATATTGATCTCTGTACATTCAACATTTGTTTTTCGTCCATGTAATTTCAAAACATTAGTTTTGATTATAGTACTTTTAAAGAGGGACTACTTTGGTCTTTATTTGTAATTTTTGAATTAATGAAAATGATTTGATACGAATTTATGATTATATATAAAAATAAGTTAACAATTAAAGTGTCATAGCTGAAATATTGATAAATAAAAATAAATTCTCCCTTTTCAACATGGAAAATGTTATAAAACAAGGAGAATGAATAGAACTTTTTATCTATAACGTGAAGAAAATATGATAACTATTAAATCTTATCCTCTATTTTACAGGTAAAAGAGGGTACTTTGTGAGATAAACGAGATCAAAATAAAAGTAAAGAGATCAAAATTGTTCTTTTTACTGTGGTCGAGGATGTTATTCCTTTAATTGAATTTATCAGAATTTTTTTAATGTTATTTACTAAAATGAATTCGGTATCGAAATATTAAGTTGAAATCGTATCATGACCCAAAATTTTCTTTCGGTAAAATGCATCGAATATCAGATTCAGACTCCACAAAGCGACAAACTCAACCTGCTGTAGCGGTTACGCTATCTGTTTTGAAAATATGTATCACCGGTAACCGCCGGTTTCCATCATTGCTTTCACACATTTAACAAATTCCATTCTCCCAAAATCCCTCTTACATTTCCCGAGCCACTTTCATCCTTATCGTCGCCACGTCGCCGTTCGTCGCAGATCTCCGATCGCCGCTCTCTCCCCTCGGTTCGTCTCCGCTACTGTTCTATGCAGCTTGATTGATTCTTTTCTCTTTTCTTTTTGGATCGACAAGTTGTCTCGTTGATTATTGCTTTTTTTTTTCTTTCACCTGTTTGATGGATGATATGATCCGCTCTGTTTGGTAGCGATCTTTGTTGCCGATTGGTACGGTTTTGGATCCGTTTATTGTTGGATCTTGAATACCTATCTGAATGGATGAATATACGACCAAGATGTATGATTGTATTTGCGTTTGTGCAATTGCGATTTGATTGGTAATTTATACTTTTGCAGGTCTAATTTTCTCAATTAGATTGAATTGCGTGATTTTGTTATCTTAGAGTGATAATCGGGTAGTATCTTATTGTTTGCCTTGTTGTTTCCGTTTCCGTGTATGAAGAAGATGGTTTTACGACTTATTACTTTGTTCCAAAATTTTGCGGAAGAAAGGTTGTTATACGGTCGAATTTTGCATCTGGATTTATGTGCTGTTATCTTTCTTCTTTTTAATGAGACTGTTAAGATGTGTTTTCCCTTGCCAGATTCTGTGAGGTTTGAATACACGAGGAGACTCCCTTAAGATGGCAGATGCCGATAACGATGGAGAAGAAAACACCTCTCGTGGAAATGAATGGGAAGTTGTTTCACTCACTGCTTCGGCGTATGAAGCTGCTCCTGGTGTGAAGGAAGATGAATCAATTGATGAAAATAAAAGCAATTTGTATGAAGCAGAAACTTCCAGTGCCCTTTTTATGTCTCGTCACTTTGTATTTCCACCAAGTCAGCACGAGAATTTGCCACTAGAACCTGATCAGAGCGAGATTCATAATGATCAAGGAGGTAAGGAGAATGTGGTGTCTGATTGTTCTCCAGTAGATGGGGGGAAATCTGGTAGAAAGAATGAAGACAGCTTGAATTTAGAAGGGTTGGATGAGACTGATAAGTTTTCCGAGATTGATAAAACCATGGAGAAAGGCAGCAAATTGTCTTTTCATGATGGTGATCTTGGTGACGACACGACCCTACAAGATTTAAATCTGATTGACAAGGAGCAGGATCCCTTCGGTGCTCCTACATACAGTTCTTTTCACGGTGAAACCGATCTCAGTTCATCAACGTTTGGTGAAATCCCTCCATTGGAACCTACTGATCAAATCTCAACTCCAGAAATCTCAGAAACTTCAAGAGTTGACGATAAAGGCAATAAGTCCACCCTTCCTTGTGGTGCTTGGTGGAAGAGAAGAGCTGCTAATTTATATTCTCATGCGAAGGAAGCAAACGCATTTTGGTCCGTTTTCATTGCAGCAGCTGTTATGGGACTTGTAATACTTGGGCAGCGCTGGCAGCAGGAAAGTTGGCAGACTTTGCAACTGAAGTGGCAGATTAGTGTAAATGATCAGGTATGTTGATTCCTGTTGCCTCCATTTGGTATCATTCTGTTTATGTTGGTTCTGCTGCTTTGCTATCATTCCGTATGCATCTATTATGTATTTTAAGTTTCATATTTCAGTCTCTGGATTAAGAATAGGAGAATTTAGTCTAATCTCAACAAAAGCAATGGTACTGACTACTTAGATCTTAAAATAGTAACACGTAGATGATGAGTGAAAAGTTTCACTTGTTTAGGATGGTTTATCTTTGTTTACATTTCCTTGGTATTTAGCCTGCTAGCATTTCTTTGAAGAGGCACATGGTGCTCTGACTTGAAGTTGAACTGCTAGGCTTAATTTTTATAAGTAGAAACAATGCGAACGAGCTTGTTGGTGGCACAAATTCTGAGACCTACGAAACCAGATTGAGTATCTAGTGCGTTTTGTTGGCGATAGGGATTCAATGAAAAACGAAGTTGTATTTTATAGTTTTAAAATGAAATTAAGTTGTAATATGAAATAGTATATTTATAAAAAAATTTAAATTAATTAACTTAATTCTGCATTTTAAAGTTTCAAATTCAAAATCTGAAAATATAGAACATGTTTTCAGAATTTACACTATTTGGTTCAGAGAATCTGAAAATAGTTTTCAATAATAAATTTGTCAGATATATATCCCCTGAATCTTCAGTGAATTTGAAAACAAGAATCAGAATTCAAATGGTGTACCAAGCATTCCATAATTCTGATTCTGATTAGGGGAACTTATTATATGGTTACAAAGTCAAATCTCTATAGTGCCCACTATTTTCCAAGCTTCATCTTTGCAGCTGCTGAGGAAATATATGCAAAATTCCACCTTAAAATTTCTAGTTCTTAGTTTTGGCTTGTGGAGAAAAAATAGAAGGAAGAACTGTGATATATTCATTATGGTAACCATCTGTTGCAAGTCCTTTTTGAAGTGATGTCAGTTCAAACTATTGGGTTGTGGCTTCTTCACTTGACAACCACACACAGGTCATTGCCATCGATTACATGTTGATTAATAACTTGCTTCCATCCTTCTCTCGTGTTCGTGGTCATGCAGTAAATGTTCTGATTCAATTTCTGAGATGGTAGTATAGAAGTTTACTCGTCGGTTGCTCTGCTCGCATTACATTGTTATTTGAAATTGTAACTCTTGCTCGCACCATGGTTATATAAATGCACTATCATGCCTATTTTAGGAGAGATATTTGCTTCCATTCTCACGTTTATATCTTATGGCCTTAATTTTCACTGTACTGCTGCAATTACTGCAGACAAACAGAGTGCTGGGACCGATAACTCGGCTCAAAGACGTGATCGTGGGTGGGCAACGCCGTGGCTCGTCCATCAAGTTCAGCCCCAGTAGTGAGTTATAAGATGACGACGATAAGTGTAGAAAGAAAGGAACAGAAAGAAAGAGGTTTGTTAGTTGAATGTGCCTGGTTGTCTTTGGGCGTCTTTCAAATTTTACACACAAGTACTTTTGGGGAACATGTTGAAGTCTGATTGTTTAAATTATATCTTATCATGGTGGTATAGTACCAATATCGCATTGTACATTAGCTTAATCAATTTGATGATATGTAAGTTTTGGAGGTCCTTATATCTAGGGCTCATTTTCTTTTCGACTTGGTCGAGAATCGCCTTGCAAATCAGATTTAATTACATATTAATCTTGTTCATTTAACTTTAATATGCATTTATTTGAGTGTTAGGCCAACCCAAAAGACCAATGAAACCAAATCTAGTACTGCGCTTGTTGACCAAATTTTCTTTAGTGTAAAATTCAAAAGTGGGTCGGTAGTGTGGTTAGAATGGATCTCAACCGGTTGGGTTTGGCATCAATTTTTTGAGGTAAAATATTATCTTCTTTAGGTTTTCGATTTTCTATTCACTCGTGATCTAGCTTGGTCGACTTGATCATGATAATCTACCCTAGTCGATCCAATCATCATCATGATATTAAAAGGTCAAATCTTTTCTAAAAAAATACTAGATCTTGAGAAGAGTTGAAGATGGTGCAAGATCAAATCTTCTGGAAGTGAGAATATGAAAAGCACAGTAATTTCCCTCGAATGGGAAAGCTAACAAGAGACTAAAGTTTCTCATAGCATTAAGAAGAGCAAGGAAGATGAGAAACAATAATTGAATTAGTGATTAGGCTTGGAGCAAAGAGGGGGAACAAACAAACTTCTTATTATAAGAACAAAGAACAAAGTAAAGAGTAGGGGCGTGGAATAATTTGTATGTGGGGGTTTTTTTTTCTCCCTTATCTATCTCTCTCTCTCTCTCTCTTTCCTTTTTTTTTTTATTTTTTCCTTTTTCAAATTTTTCTTTCTTTTTGAAGCCAACTCAGAAAGCTGTTGCTAGAAGGAAAAAGAAAAATTGATACGCCATTTGAGGATGGGTGGGGTTTTATAGTTGCTAAAACTTGCCTGTTTTCTCTTTTCCTCCATAAAATTTGGCAACTGATGGGATTTGACTTTGTTTACTATTTGTAGACATAGAGGCCATCCTCCATTTGATTTAATCAAGGACTTTTTCTCCAGTTGAAAAGATGTTCCACACTAATGTGCCCATGATGTACAATACAACTGCCACCTTGAATACATCATCCCATGAACCTGCACCACCCACAACCGTGTGATCCACAATCAAATTAAACTAAGTGAAAAAAAAAAGAGTTGAATCATAAATTTAGTTCGAGAATTTTGATGGTTGGGTAGTATTTGTAATACTTAAATTTTATAGAGTTCCAATTAAGTGACATGCCTCCTGTTAGATAATTTTGGACTAATTTGATAATACAAGACTCGTTTCCTGTTTTTTAGAAATGTAAACATTTAGTAACTGTTTTTGTTAAATATTTCCACAATTGTGTAGAAATTTTGAAAATAACAGATCAAATTTCTCGTTTTTTTCCCATTTTCAATTTTTTCCAGAACATAAATAAAAGCATTGCTTTATCATTCTTAACTTATAAAATGCAGGATCAAGATTAAAATATATATATATATATATATATATATAATATACAAATTTTGAATATTTAATTTTAAAAATTAAATTTCATATAGTGTTTTTTTTTTTAATAAAATCAAAATGCTAGAGAATGAGAAGCCAGAAATAATTACTAAATATGTTACTATATTTTTTTCAATAAAAAAAAGAACAAAAAACAATTACCAAACACAATTCTATATTTAATTATTGAAAAAAAGAAAAAAAAAACGAAACAATAACAAAAACTAGAAACCTTATCGAATGCTACTTAATTTAAGGACAAAAAATGAGGGTAGATTGCACACATGATCAATCTATCTTTCCTTAACTGCCCATCTTATTCTATCATCTATGATCTCTATCTAAGGACAAAAACCGCACAACATCACAAATTAAAGTCGAGGGATATAATTAATTTTTTTTCACTTCTATGATTAAGTTTTTTTTTAATTTTTTTTTTAAAGATTATGGATTAAAAATTTTCAATTTAACCAAAACGAGTGAAATGTTTTCCAACTAACCTCGTTGGAGTATGTATCCGGTTGCTGCTGTACCAAAGACACCGGCGAGGACGCCTGCGGTGTTTGATAATCCCAGCAATACTCCCTATGTATGAAAAAACAAACAAACAAAGCATAATTAATCATATCAAAATGCCAATGTTTCATGATTTTTTTTGTTTTTTTGAGTGAGCTAATGGTTCATGTTATTACTTATCCAACATGCAATTTGCCACTCGTTTTAAAATTCAGGAGCAATGGTACTGCAGAAATATGTGGGAATTGGGAAAGTAATATGCAGTTTTAGCATTAAACTCACAGCATATCTTGGTCCGATGTCTTGGTGATTGGAGTAGAGACCAGATTGTGAAAACGCATCAGATCCCTGTCAACACAAGTTTAATTTATTGCTCAAACAAATAATTTTCAGTACATTCTAATCTTTATCATATGATTGTTGTGCCCACATAACTACAACCAAATTACAAAATGTTGGGGTGGGATTTCTATGGAGGAGAAGAAATGCAAGCTGGAAAGTTTCTTCCACTCCATTGAAACTTGGGGTGTCGTGGAAGGCTCAATACCTTAGAATCCAAAAAGGACGCTTTGGTTAATAAAGGTGCGGAGGGAACGTGTTCAAACTATGGTGGTCACTTGCTTAAAATTTAATATCCTAGGAGTTTCCTTGTAGTAGGGTTAAGATTAATCAAGGTATATCTCGAATCTTAGTCTTGTCTCAGCCTTCTTTGGTGCGTATTTTACAAGATGGACTTTGAGATTGTCAGCATATCTCCACCTGATGGCCTCTCTCACCATATGTTTGAGGCTAACACAAGGAGGCGGGGTGTTGTACCTTCGAGGCATATCATGGTTTGTATGCTCGGGCTCTAATGGTTCGGCCTCTCTCACTATATAAAGTACATATTTTTCTACCAGCAGTTTCTCTTGGTGTGCACCGTGAGGTCTTGGGCCTTCTTGAAACTTGCTGTTCCTTATCCTTCTAGAAAAAAGGCTAAAACTTAATGGAGCTACTATCTTTACCATCTTTTGGTGGATTTGGAGTGAGAGTATTGTAGGAACTTTTTATGCAGTTGTACTACTTTCTTTAATCAATCTAAGTTAAGATAATTACTTTCTATATAAGAAAATGGGAATACCTGACTGCATGCCATGCATAACACTGCCATGGCAGGTGTTCTAACATGACTCAGCTGAGTAAGGAAGAAAGCTGGTCCCAGAAATCCAATAGATTGCATTATCTGCATCAAAAAACGATCTCCCGGGATAATTATTTATCATAAGAAAGGAAAAAGGAGAAAAAGTTCATTAATAAACCTGAGTTAACTAGGCTAGAATCCCTGCATTTTATGAAGTAGAAATTGAAATACAACCTATAACTCCTGTAGGACACCAATTTAATTGTAAAAGGAGAAAATATAGTTCATGCAGCTGTAGACAGTGGGCAAAATGAAGTGCATCTTGTACTATATTCGTCTATTCGAAACAGATTACCCTATGAAATTTATGTAGAATATATCTTCAAGTTAATTATGGTGGCATGATACTTGTACAAACGAATTAACGTCTAGCAGATAACAGGGCAAATTTACTGTAAAGCTTTCCGAAGTACTAAAACGTAAAATTAAGAACGGATCATCATCCCTTCAATCATCCAATTACTTGAGACATAATTAAGTTGGAAAGAATCTTGCCTTTCGAACTGTAGTGATGGAAAAACCTCTGCTCACAAGCGTGTCTGCAATCCATCCTCCTATATTTGCAAAAACAGCCATGGTCAACCATGGCAGAACACAGAAGAGTCCAGATTCAGTGAGGTTGAACTTCAAAACCTGAGACAGGAACCAATAGTTTGATAGAAATGTTAGTGGCTGTGTCCCAATGCTGAAGCTGAACATACAATCATCGTTAACATAATTATCACGAATGGAACCTTCAATTCCACAATATACTGGAGTCTGGAACTGCAATATGCTTAATCTAATACAGCTTTTGTTATCCAGGATCAAAATTTTTTCTATTTGGACTTTTGTTCAAGCTTCAGTAGCGGCAAATAGATTAAAGGCACATGTAAAACTATTTAACTTGGTACACAACTCATGCACCAGGAATTGAGAACGAACTCTTTAGCGATTTGATTACTCATTTCTCGTGTTATTTTCTGCTATGTCTACGTGCAAGTCTATCATCAACTTGAGCTAAATGTTGAACCCTGAATTACCTGATTATAGTATGTGGGCATCCACGTCAACAGAATGAAGGTTCCCCAATTATGGCAGAAATGGGAGATTATAAGAGCCCACACAGGCGCTTTTGATAAAATTAGTTTCCACGGAATAACTTCCACAGGTTCCTTCGAAATGCTTCCATCATAGATAAACTCCTTTTCCTTTGCACTGAGACCTGGATCTTCCTTTGGAGAGCTATATGCCTGACAATGAACCAGAATGAGCGTGTAGGAGTGCCTTTTTTCTCTCTCTTTTTTTTGACAGGTAATAGAAAATTTTCATTGAAAAGACTACAAAAGGAAATGATGAAGGCAGAAAGAGATTTTCGATCCAACAAAATGATATGAGAAAAGCAAGTGCAACTCAAAGTTTACCATTTTTTGTTATTACCCAATCTTTTAACTATTCATTATGTAAAAAGTTAGAGGAAAAATTGACTGGCATGGATGTAATGAAAACTCAGCATATTCCTTCTCTCACTGCCTAGATCTTCTCTTTATGATGATTGCATAAAATGGATTATCTTTAGTAGAGGAGTAGAGCGATTAACTTGCATGTTTAATATTTTCTATTTGAATACCCAGTGTTAAAATTATAATTTAAACATAGTTGAAGAGAAAAATACTTTTGTTAGCCACAGTGCAAACCATATACTTCCAAGAGATCCAAATGAGTAAAACACAGATGGCCATCCAAATTTGTGAATTAGCACTGGTGAGACAGCCAATCCCGTCACAGAACCGAGATACATGCCACTATACACTAGTGCAAGTGATCTGCTTCTCTCTGATATGGGAATCCACTTTGATATAATATTGTTCATTGCAGGCATTGCAACACCCTGCAAAGAAGGCACAAAACATAAATAAAGAGATCTATCACGTGTTGTTACTCAAGAACAATTTTAGTTTACCAAAATTCGATCAGAGAATTTAATCCAGCTGAGTTGAACATTAGTTTGGTAAAAGAGATAAATAAAAAATAAAAAAAAAAGAAAGAAAAGACAGTGAAACTCAGATGATCATGATATGAGCACATGGGAACTGTAGAGAAGCATAAAAAGCCTACCTCACCAATTCCCATGAAAGCACGCATCATAAGCAGGAAAGGAAGCCCAATTCTTGCAGCAATAGGTGTCATTATGGTTGCTATTGACCACCAGACTACTCCAAAACCTAACACGAGCTTTCCACCAATTTTGTCTGCCCATATCCCTCCAACAATCTAATAGTGAAATCAAACATAAACACATCATATATGATACACTTCGCAATATCTCTAACTTAATCCAATGCATCAAAGTAACAAGATTAGTTATGTCGGGAGAAATTTTGGGTTGATCAATCTAATCAAACCTGTGTTAGAAGGTAGCCCCAGAAAAAAGATGACTGGATCAAGCCAACTGTTGCACTGTTCCAATTAAATTCTTTCGACATTGGAAGTATGGCAATACTCATGTTCACCTACAAATTATACATTTAGCTCAGAAAGTAAAATGTATTGATATTATTTATGGCAGCACATTGAAGACTGCAAGTTGAACCCATCCTTGACATATTGAGGATAAAATGTAAGATTGCCCCTACAAGAATACCATTTTATCTACAAACAGAGATGTATGCACGTGTGTTAACTGACCTACTATAGCCAATCATTATTTACTATCTAAGCAGAAAAAATATATTTATCAAGCCTTAAAAAATAAAATATTGAAGTTATCAAAGACGATTAATGATATTAACTGTAGATTCTTGGTGGACCATTGACCACAACTAAAAACAAACCTACATTAGGTCATTGTTTGGGTTTTACCACAAGCCATTCTTGCACACAGCCATTACGTTTTTATACGGGGATATCTTAAGGCAGCAATCCTAATGGAAATAAGGACAAAGTAATAATTGTTTTTTTCTTTTTTGAGAGACTGTTCAATAGTTCCATGTTCTTCAGGCTGAAAACAAATGAATTTGATTCAAGATAAGTGCCAAGTGAAAGGGAAAGGCATAATACTCACACGATCCATATTGCATAGCAGAAAAGCTAAGAAACAAAGCAATACAATCACCCAGCGTTTGGGAAAGCGCTCCCACCAAGGCGATACTAACTGCTCATTGCCTTCAATAAAAAGTGCATCACCTGACCCCTCTGCCAATGCCAACGCATCCACATCTCCTTTTGTTATATCAAAGTCATTTGATTTGTAACGAGCAGAAGTTCGGTTGACCTTAACATGCCGAGACTTTTGGCATTGCCACCAACTAGGTCCACTCGTTAGAATGCAAGCAGTAGTACAGTGAGGAGAACATCTGCATTTTCTTCTTGGCCAACTGATGGTACTTTGGATAAATGGCAATCTTGATCCAGCAGTTTCATCTGTATAAACTCTCTGTGACTTCAAAAGTTTTCCATCTCGGGCTCGAGCATGAAGAAATGTGGAACATGAGATCCTAGGACAAGAACTATTTAATCTGAAACCAAGTGACTTTCTAGAAAACAAATTCGCCTGTCCATATCGAGCCGCAGAGATAACCGAACGTTCTACTGCATGGTGAGAAAATGCTTTCTCTGTCTTGCACGCTTTTCCTGCAAACATAAGAGTGAGAAGCAAATGTGTTTTCTTCACGGCCATTAAATCACATTTAAATTTCATATATACATATATATGTGCTACCTTTAAACGCGAAGATTTAACAGACACCACTATCGGAACGGTACTCAATACTGTCATAATCTTTTATCCACGAATAATCAATTAAATTGAAACCACAATAACAAGGTTGATGCATTCAAATTAGCGTTAGACCATCAGAAAGTGCGAATAACTAGTAACATTCTTGTTCAAGAAAATATCCAAGACTCCTTTATTATCATATGCAACAAAATTAGCCATACATGGACCTTTCATACCACCAAGCATTATTACTCCTGAAATCTATATAACGGTAGTGCAGCAAATCAAAATGACTGAATTACGAACAATTGTCCGAAAGAAAAATCAATAGAAAGCCAATCATCGCAGAAAATATCATCAGCTAACAAAAAAATTCCGTGAAGTTAAGTCTTGTTCACTTCCGGATTTTACTTGAGACAAAAACCTTGAATAACCGAAATGTAGAGGAATATTAAAGAACAAAATGCAGCTAAAGCAGCAAACAAGTTTTCATTGCATAGCATACAAAAAAGGCCTGGAGCAGGAAGAAAATAACACGGACACTACAAATTCAATTCTGCATAAGAACTGACCAAAATTAGATGAGAAGAATAGAAAAATACCTGAGCCGACGAAGGAACCAAAGTTCCGATTAGAAACCAAACTGCCGATGGCCATTTTCAACAGAGGAAAGCTCCACTAAGCTACTGAAACTGAAGAAAAAGAAAAGAACTACTGTTTATGAAGAACAAAGCGCATGGCTGATGGCGCGGCAGAAGATTATAGTTATCTCCGTCGCTCAGTCTGCAGCCTGCAATCCTCTGACGTTGTTGGAGCTGTAGAAGAAGATAAGCAGTGGCCTCTGATTTAGAGATTCATATTCCTTTCCGTCTCTCTCCTCTTCTTTTTTTTCTCTCTCTCAAGAAGCGGGAAGCAATTTGGTGTGAATGAATGACAAAATGGTGGGATCGAGAGATGGACACGTGGCCCATCATCCTCCGCGTTATGGAGGAGCACGCCGTAGATAGCAGGAAAAGACAAAAATACCCTTCTATCCTATTTGATTTGACCCTTGTAAAGGAGAGTCCTCCTCAGTCCTCACCCACGACTCAATAGTCAATAGTCACTTGTTTTCCTTTTTTATTTTTTTGTTGTTATTTGTTATGATTTTTTTTTGCCAAATTGCTTGAACCATACTTAAAATATGAATTGATTGTTATACTTGTAACCACTCTCAATTGTAAAAATAAAATTCTTCAACTTTTACGATTGAAAAAATTACACCTCTAAACTTTCGGTTTTAAAAAATAAGTCATTGAACTTTAGTCAATAAAAAGATTAAATCAATTTTTACTCTCTCTCCTCTGATTCTACTCTCTCCCAGTGAAAAATTTAATTACCATCTCTTATCATTCATGGTGTCTTTGTCGTTCATCATCATTTTGGTAAATACCTAATTTCGATCGTTCTTTTTAAAATTTTGATTCTATAAGTCATCAATTAGATCGATAAGATGAAATTGAAATAGAAAATGCACTAAGAAGTAAGAAGTTTTGGGCTGTGTATTTAGGCCAAGATTCTATCACTGCTCCAAGTTTTGAGTAACCTCAAGTTTCTAGATAGAAAGTAAGAAGAGATGATAAAAATTAATTTAATTAATATTTTAATCTACAATAGTTTAAGGGTTTGTTTTAAAAAATTAAAAGTTTAAGGATGCAATTTTTCAACTTATAAAAAATTTGCCCATTTTTTTTTTATTCTACCACAACATCTTCGATAAGAGATAAGCTAAATGAAGGTGACTATTCTAAAAATATTTTAATTTGCAGTTAGATTTTAAAAATATGGCACCTCCTTTGGTGTGACAAAAAAAATATATGTGCAAACATTCAAGAATCTCTCCAATTTCAATTTCAAGAATCTCTCTAATTTCAATTTCAAGAAATAAATATCTCATGTGAAGTAAATTATCTCTCACTAAGGGGAAAAAAAACAAAATTTTTCCCGATCTGAACTTAAACCGAACATTTTCAGGTTGATTCAAGTTTTATCTGAAAAATGACCTGAACCGACGAAATTACACCCCTAGATTTTAGAACTTTTTGAACTTCAACTCATTCGGTAAAGCAAGCATGAAGGAAGGCGGCATAAGAGAGGCAAAATCCTATGCATTGTTATATACAAATGGCATGTAATTTCATGTTTTCTTTGTCACAAATATACAATCAGATGGCATTTTTTACGTATCTTCATAACCGTATAAGCTATATACATTCAAAACACACCAAAATATGAACTCTATGCTTAAGGAAAACAGAAGAGGGGGAGGAACACATGAAAGAATAGAATAGTTGCAGATACTGCAATTTTCTGTCTCCCCCTCTTTTGTTTTCCTTTCCTCACATTCTTCGACCGAAAATGGGAGTGATTCAGGTTTCAGTTCTGTTGAAGCCATTCCTGGATAGCAGAACGAAGAGCACGGTTTGGGACGAGGTTGCGGTGCTCGAGCCTAAGATTCGTCATTGGGGAAGTATCATGTCCACTGTCTAGCCATCCTCTCACGGCTTCTGCTTCGTATGTAAAACCATCTGCAGCTACATGTGGGTCCTGCATGACTTCCTGTGAATTTGCAAGTCTTGAAGTTAATTTCAGTTCATGAAATGGTGATAAAGTTGAATGAAAACACCGAAAAACTAGTAAAAGATCGAAACTCAAACACGTTAGGGTGGGTGCAGGATGATTTACTTGGAAGATGGGACAGATGAAATAAGGGGGAGGTTGAAATGGTTCTGCAGAACCAAGCTGGACGGACAATAAGCCACCACATGAAGCCCTCATTGGTCCAAGCATCCTCCAGATGTCAGTAATGAGATCGGGGCGGCTCTTTCGGTTCATATCACAACACCTCAGTGCCAATCGAGCAAGCTGTTCAGCCTGGACGAAAGGCCAGTCTCCAGCTAAAGGATCCAAAATGGACTTTAACTTTCCATTTCCCAGTGCATATTGCACTTCCTTTGATATCCCCATTGCAGATCTACCGGTCAATAACCGCAACAGTATTATCCCGAACGAATAAACGTCTGACTTTGTTGTTAGCTCTCCAGATGAAAGGAATTCAGGATCCATGTAAGCAAAAGTTCCCTTAGGGTTGTCAGTTCTCCAAACAAGCGTTTCGTTGTTGTTTAGTATTTCATCCCGAGACAACAAGCGACAAATCCCGAAGTCGCCAAGCTTGCAAACATAGTTTGCATCGAGTAAAACATTTGCAGGTTTCAAGTCACCATGTATGATGCTATGGGGTTTACTCGAGTGAAGAAACATAAGAGCCGAGCATAATTCAGTGGCGATGCGTATTCGTGTTTGCCAAGATAAAGGCGGAGTATTATCCTTGCAGCTGAGCCTGTCTTCGAGGCTTCCGTTACATAGGTATTCATAAATGAGAATCCAGGCTTCTGGGCAGGCTCCAATGAGTGTGACCAGATTGGGATGTCTCATCTTACTCAATACATTAACCTGATAAACCAGATAAAACAGAGATAAGAGAACCAAAAGTTGGGTTAACTCAAATCTCTTTCATAATTATCCTTTACTTTTGATGACCAAAAGTTGGTTCCTTGTTATAAGTTCTTTTTGGTACCCCTCACTTTTGGTGGGCTTTTTTGTTTTCTTTCATTTCTGGAAAAATACAAATGATTCACAAAATTAAACAAAAAATGAATACAAATTTTGAAAGAAAAGGTTTACCTCTTGTTGAAATTCAGCGGGGCCTTGAGAGCTATCAGGATGAAGGATTTTTATAGCCACCATAGTATGACGCAAAAAGCCTTTATATATACTCCCATATCCCCCTTCTCCGATCTTCATTGAAGGATCAAAATTTTTAGTTGCTTCCTCAATCTCCCGAAACGGGAACTCTGTAAAGAACTGCGGAATGTTTCGGCCTGAGTATTCATTTTTTCTAAGATCCTCTGCTTCTCTAAGTGCATTGTCACGTTGAATCTGCAGCTCCTCTCGCTCTCTTTTGTAACTCTGTAACAAGTCAACAGCAGAAAGAATCTTTTGCTCCAACTCCTTCACCGTTAGGTCAGATTCTGAAAGTTCTCTCTCAAGACTTGCCTTCTGATCTTGGGCCATCCGGAGTTCTTCCATCTCTTCATTTAGTTGTTTCTTTATACTTTCAAGTTTTGCCTTTTCCTTTGCTAGTTCTTGTTCAATCTCCTTCCTATGGTTCAATTCTTCAGCGTATAACCCTTCTGCAGCTTTAACCTTTATGTTTATAAATGGAAAGGTAAATATGTTATGATTATACTGATTAAGCAGACTGGTGTAACACATAAGAAATGATTCACACTCCTCGCATTAAGCTCATGGCCTACACTCACTCATTTTCGAAAGGCTTTCCCACCTCAAAGGCCAATTTTGAGAGACAACAAGGATTTTAAATTATTAAGTTTTCTATGGCAAAAATAGTTCTAATATTTCCAAAGCTAAAACATATTTGCCTTTTAAGCATGGAAGTACACGTAAAGAACTTGCATGCCATATCTGATACATAATGAATCAACTTCAAGACTTAAAACAAGAAACGTTTGGATTCAATATATTGACCTCACCCTGCGTAGAGCATTAACAGTCTCTTTCTCAGATTTTCTTCGTGCGATTGCCTCTAAAAATGCTTCACGCTTTGCATGAGCAGCCTCCATCATCATCCGTTCACATTGATTGTAGAGGCAATCACTTGTTTTCCCATCCTGCTAAAATTAGAGGGAATTTTGTTGGTTGTTTTACTTGGGGGTTAAAGAGGGTGGGTTGTAGAAGAGAACAAAAAAGAATACACAGGCAAATAGAGAAACAAATTTAAATTTGATTTTGTCATGACAACAACTGATGATTAGTAATTCTGGCCAGCACATCTGATTGAGAATAACTAAATTACATGTACACTTAAAGTTAAGAAAATATCTTTACCTCCAGCCCATTTTCACTTAACTCAATCCTAGAAAGTGGAGATGGAGCCATATCAATCACACCACGAGGAGAGCGTACGGAATTTTCTGACTGTTCATAAGGACTCCTCCTTGTTAATAAACCCCATTCATCAAAAGCCTCATTAACAATTAAGTTACTCTCAGTTTGAATCCCATTCATAATATTTGGAGAAGGAGAAGGAGAAGGAGAAGGATCTAGTATGCTCCCTCTAAAATGGTCAACAAGTAATGATCTCCCTCTGGGACGTAAATTCGAAGATGGACTTCCAACTTCCCTGCTGCTAACCTGCCCCAGTGGCAGTGACTGAGATCTCCGGTGGCTAATTTCTGAGGCTTCAGTATCTGGACTTGTTTGTGGTGATGAGATGGTGGCTTCTACTTGAGCTCCATTTGAACTACCCTCCCTGGTACTTGTGTTAATCAGATTACAAATTCGAATATTTTAACACACTTCAAGTCAGACTATCTGAAGCTCCCAAGCAATTTCACGCAAAAGATTTGCGAGGCAGTAAAAGATAAGTAAAAACATTTTCTTTGGGAATAAAAACAATCAATGTAGTTATGGGTAGGCACATGCATTTTAATGTGTCCAAATATCTAAATAAATCTGCAAGGCAGCAAGCAGTAATTAACCTGATGCAAATGAGGTTCCCCTTGCAAATAAACTCAATGTGACAGAAAGCCGGTGCCTTTGAACGTACATAAATGGCTTTCTTAGATTTCAGATCCATCATTTTCCTACAATATTCATCATGATATGTTAAACAACCATAGTTTAAATGTTCATAAAGTTCTGAACCAATAAATCTCTTCCTTATCCGATTTCAGCTCAACAACAAAATGTCAGAGGAAAATGGTGAATGCTAAACCCATGATACATGTGCATAAGAATGTCACATCAACCAGGAATGAGGAAGTGGCTCAGTTTAAAAATATTAACAATAGCAACTGAAACACCCAAAAATCTAGTCTTCAGAAAAATTGCAGTTAATAAGCTCTCATTTTCTATTAATCAATAAAAGCCATCACATGTAAAGCTGAATAACGGATGCAAGGCCGATACATATAAGCATCATTATATGCCTAAAATTTTTCACACACATGTCGGATTTCTATATCATTTCTCATACATCCTAAATGTGGTTTGAAAGCCTTTCTTAACGACCATCAGTATTTTCGTAAGGACTATCAGCATTTATTTGCCCTTCTTTGGTTAAAAAATATTTAACAACTATTTTGACTGAAAATAGCCATGTCTGTAAAAATGAACAAAAACAGTGGAAATGCACGCTAGATGAGGTAAATCTAGGGACGCGATATGGTAGTTATGTTATAGTTAAAGTCTCCAACAAAAAAAATGCTACAGTTGGAGAACTAGATGGATGTACATCAAACTGAAAATGGCTAAGGGTTAGTTTTCACCTTGAATAGTACTTGTCTACAGCTGCTCCCATAACAAGTTTCTTAATCCTGTGCAGAGAAATCAAATCAACTATTCCCTTTTCAATACTCTCAGCTTCAGCACATAATTTATCAACATGAACCTGTTTAATTTAAAATTTATATTAGCAAAATAGTAAGGAGGTACAGAATTCAAAACAAATTGATGACAAGAAGACCTACACAACAAGCCTGTGATGAAACTCAAGGTTGGGTATCATTTTTAACTAACCCATTATTTAAAAATAAAGATCTAACTGAACCCACATAAACAGGCCAATAAGAAAATTAGACTGAAGGATGTATACCCCTTCTTGAAGACAGTAAAGAATGTACTCATTCATGACCCTCGGCAAATTTTGCTTCTCAAACTCACGATATGCTCTCACTTCCTCCTTCTCCAATGAGTTCGCCGGAAATTTTGTTCCCACTAGCCAAGGAAACCAAAGTTTAATCACGTAGTCCACATATGATGCAAACATAGAAAAGTACAAGTTTCTTCACATAATTCATATTGTCTACAGATCAGACTAGAACATAAATTAAACAACATGGGACATGAAAAACCAAAAATCAAATCACCATGATGGATAAACCACCAGTTCACCGCAAGGACACACATACAGAATATACAGTTTTCATCACATAACTACAGGGAAACAGGAAGATTCATGCCGAGTTCTCTGTGTAAACGAAGACTTACTTAGTGGAATCATCTGTGCAGGGACATGAACATGTAGTAGGCGAATCTTCTTCCTACGTAACGATTTTAGTGCATACCTCAAAACCGATTGGCACTCTTTCACATCTTTCCCAACAGCCACACAAATTATATCTTCACCAGTAGTTCCCGCAGGCTCTTCTACAATTTCTCTGCTTGAGCTAAACATAATTGGTGAAGCTTCAGCATGATTAGTTGGACCAGCTAGAGGTGTAGTTGCCTGCATAGGACTCACGATCGCCATGACAAGAAACTCCAGGATACTGTACCATCAAAACTCCATCCCAACTTAACCCAATTATATTTTTGCAAATTTCTGCCTCTTCAGAACCATGACAGTTGAACTAGTAAATTCCCAGTTGGATAGTGAACTCATGTTATGGATTCCCCGGCCTAATGCCCATGTTGAAAAAGAGGGGAAAAAGAAACAAAAGTGGGGAATCCCAATCAGATAAAGTTACATACAACAAACTACTTTCGCTTTTCCACCAAAAGTATGAACCTCTCCTTTTTTTTTTCAACCACCTCCGTCCCTCCGTCTCCGCTCTCTCTATCTCTCTCTCTCTCTCGCCAATTTCTGAACAAAATGAACTCAACCATCACAAATCAAGTAACTCGGTACAGCTTAAACGATTCTAATCGCAGAAAACAAGCTCATATCGACTAAGAATTCAAGAAATTAACGAGAAAAAAGGGCTCAAAAGTCAAAAGCGCGAAGAGAAAGGGAAAAATCCTTTCAGACTTGCGGTGAAGATTTTGATATGCTGGGTCCTAATAGCTGTTTACTTTGGTAAACAAAAAGGGTAGTTTGTCTTTGGCGCCAATGAATCAGCGATGAGAACAAAGAGAATGGCGCTATGGAATTTGCAATGTAAAAAGAAGAGAAAGCGAAAGCAAAATACAAAATCAACACATGGCTCTGGTAATCAAACGCCCAGTAATCCATTCCATTTCATCCATTTTTCTTACTCGGCCGCTCTCTCTCTCTGTTTTTCCGCATGTCGCGATTCGCCGATTCCTTGGAGGAGAAACTTCGAGGAACCGACGCAGCAAGATCTTTCCAAATTTTGTTCGAAGATTTAAGGGAAATTGGGATTTTGACCCCTCACAGTAACCACTTTTGACTTTTGATCCCTTTTGATTTTTAGACCCCTACACCTTTCTGATCCCTCCCCTTATTTTGCTTTGTAAAATTACCAAGTTACCCTCAATTTAAAAAAGAAATCAAACTCAACCCTCCCCTCATTTCCCTCCCTGTCTCGGTCCTATCAGAGCTTTCCCCCTTCCCTAATTGAGGTAATTTTTCTTTCGAACTCGCGATCTTATTGTGAATGATTTTCTACCTTTTTTTTCTTCGTTCTTTGCGTGGGTGTGAATGATTTCAACCTTCAGCTCTATCTGAAGTAGCCAAGGTTATTATGAAGTTTGATTTATTGTTGCTTCCATTGTTTTGTTTTAATTTTTGACTTTCAGGGTTCCATCTCGGCTTTAAGCCCGGTGGATTTAGGACCGGGATGAAACCCTGAAAGTCCATTCCAGAAGGATGGACTTTCTGGATTCCATCTCGGGCCTCATCCCGGTTCGAAATAGACCGGGATGAAGACCGAGATGATATCCAGAAAGACCATCCTTCTCTTTCTGGATTCCATCTCGGGCCTCGTCCCGGTCCATTTCGAACCGGGATGAGTCCCAAGATGGATTCCAGAAGGATGGTCTTTCTGGATACCATCTCGGTCTTCATCCCAGTCTATTTCGAACCGGGATGAGGCCCGAGATGGAATCCAGGAAGTCCATCCTTCTGGAATGGACTTTCAGGGTTTCATCCCGGTCCTAAATCCACTGGGCTTAAAGCCGAGATGGAACCCTGAAAGTCAAAAATTAAAACAAAACAATGGAAGCAACAATAAATCAAACTTCATAATAACCTTGGCTACTTCAGATAGAGCCGAAGGTTGAAATCATTCACACCCACGCAAAGAACGAAGAAAAAAAAAGGTAGAAAATCATTCACAATAAGATCGCGAGTTCGAAAGAAAAATTACCTCAATTAGGGAAGAGGGAAAGCTCTGATAGAGACGAAGTGAGGGAAACGAAGAAGAAACGACGGAGATGAACTTTCTGGTTGTGAGGGAGAGACCGGGATGAAGACTGGGATGGACAACGAGATAGTGAATGAGGGAAGGGAAGGACCGAGACAGGGAGGGAAAGGAGGGGAGGGCTGGGTTTGATTTCTTTTTTTAAATTGAGGGTAACTTGGTAATTTTACAAAGCAAAATAAGGGGAGGGGTCAGAAATCTGAGGTGGAGGGGTCATAAATAGGTAAAAATCAAAAGGGGGTCAAAAGTCCAAGTGGTTATTGAAATGGGTCAAAAATCCCAATTTCCCAAGATTTAAACAGAAAGGAGTTTGGGAGCAAGCAATCTCCCATTTTCAAACAAGTCGAGTGACGGGAGAAAGTCCATGTGCGGTAACTCCTATTTCATACCCAATAAAAATACGTGCCATAGACTCCTACTGCACCATTGTAAGCCTCTTTTAGAAGGTTTTTTTTTCTCAATATTTGGAGTAGAGATTCGAACTCTCGACTCCGTAGTCGGATACTGGTTTTTGAATCGTGTTGACAAGTCTATTTTAGAAGTTAAAAATGGTCATTCCACATATTTTATTGTCATCCAACCTTATATTTTTAAGGTCCAGTGACCAATAAAACTTAGTTGAACAAGTCTATCTTTGGATTTTCTGTAAGTGCAGAAAGAGATAATTTTTGTAACACTTTTTTATTCATGATATTTTATTTAAGAAATAGGTAAAATTACTTTAAATATCACGAACATATGTGATGTGCTACCCAATAATCTTATTTTTCCTAGATTTTACTTGACTATCTACAGTGTCATGGCGTGTGTTGAAATATCTTACTATTATGATTTTTTCTTCTAATTCTTTTTTCCGTTTTACACTCTTCAAATGGCAATTGTTATTGTCGATAACCTAGCTATCGACGTCATATGAGTTAGATTAACTCGAAAAAGATGCGATCAAAGTAGATAAAATATTGTTATCATTTAACAGATCTACCTCTCATCATTGTTAAAATCAAAATATATTAAAACGTAATAAAAATTAATCTTTTAAAAGTTTTAAAGGTCATATCTAGTCTTTATGGCTTACAAAATACGATAGGTACTTGTTGTTAATTAATTCATTGACGCTTACCATCGATTGTATTGTTTACGTACGAGTGGCATACCAATTTCAAATAACTAAGGTATTTGCTTGCATAGGTACTAAATTTGTAAAACCTACACCATTGACTCATTGTCAATAAACAATTAAGATCTCTCACTACCTAAAGATTCAATTTCCCGTCCCTTAAGCTCAACAAGGATACGACCTGTCATCCAAATCATTGGCTTAGGCTTCATCCTCTGTAACTCCTCTGACTCAGCTTTTGCAGCAGGTTCCAAGTGCATACCTCTTGCTTACCCAGCTTTTCTCACATAAATTCATAAATTCTGGCTATTCTTGAAGGGCCTGAGCTAGTCATTTTATAGGGGTTGCTCTCGGCTTATTGTTGAATCGGATGCTCTTTGTGCTGTATCTCTCCTCACCAACGACTCTGGGTATCTTGGAGAAAAGCGGGCTTGTATTCCTGAAATAAGAGCTAAATCCAGCTCTCTCCTCTCCTGCTCTTTCGTGCATGCTCCTCGTGATCATAATAAGCTTGCTAATTCTTTAATCAATTTTGGTCTCTATGTCTGCAACTCTGTATAAATATTTAATAGAAATTTGATGTTTATTTAATTCAAACAAAAATTAGAAAAAAAATCAACCCGAACATAGTTTAAGTAATAACGTCTACTCCGATGCTATAAAAATTATATTTTTCTTAGTTAAATAAATAAATTTGAGATCATCTACCATGCTGGTTTTGACAAGTATTTTGTTGTTTTGTTTTATCTTTTGCCTAAAAATTAATAATAATAAATCAAACACTGTTTACATAATTTCAAGCTTTTGTAACTTTTTTCTTCCTTTTTTGTTTTTCCACATAAGTACACCTTTATGTAAATTCAATTTTCTGTCGTCGGAGTTGATTTCATACTTGAGCTTGAGCCACACCAGATGCAGTCCTCTAATTTTATTTTTTCTGTACATAAATGATTAAATTGTAATTTTAATCGTTCAAAAAATATATATATATATTTATTTATTTATTTTATTATTATTATTATTATTATTTTATAACGTCTATATTTGCTTATCCAATACTTAGATTTTAATTTAAGCTGTGTTTAAATACATGTTCACATAAACACACCTTTTTATATTAACACGTTTAGCTCCATATTATTAATTTGTTAAAATAAAAATAAAATTGATTAACTTTTTAAAGTGTAGACTTAAAATAGACATTTCGAATGCTCATGAATTAAAATAGAATAAACTTGAAAGTTCATAAACGAAGATAGAAATTATCTTAAAAATAAAAATAATCTTAAAAGTTTTAATACCAAAATTCCAACCTAGAGTTAGATCGACGGATTAAAACACCTATTTCTTATCAAACGACTATAAATTCGAATCTATACTTTCACGTTTTATTTTTTTCTCTTTTCTTTTTTTTAGTACCACGTATTGTTGTATTCAAATTGAAAAAAAAAACACATAACAAAACAACATTTAAACCATAAACCTACCTTATCCAATATCATTTACTCTTTTGCCCTTTAATTTTATATTATAAAGTAATTACATTAGACGAAGCTGATAAATAATAACTTTTTTTTCAATACAATATACACGAGATATATTAGAATTCGAATCTTTGTTCTCAAATGTAGATGTTAATTACTGTAAAACTATATTCATCTCGGTAAATAACAATTATTTTTATTATTATAAAGTACAATTGTCTTATTAAAAATTATTAAAAAAATAAAGAAAAAAGTTGTCTCGTTAAAAAGTGGGATTGAAAAGGTTCATATGAGATGATTCTTTATTATATATACATGCATGTAGAAAGGACCCCGTACAATTTACTTAGGTGCGAAGGAATTTTATAAGATGGGTTTGGATAAGAGTGAGAGAAACTTACCCGATCCAAAAAGACGACCCGAAGCAAATTGATTCGAGTCCATTCAATTTAGATGACCATACGTACCAAATCAAACCAAATAATTTTGCTATAATTTTTTTTCGAAATGTCGGGAGGATTCGTACTCACAACCACTCACAACCTTTTGATTTGAGGTATATGACAATTATCATTGATCATTGAGTTATACTCGGTTTGACAACAACTGTTATTTAATTAAATAATTGTGGAGGTAGAAGAGGATAATATATGTCTTATTAATTCCCTAACCAAAAACCTTAATAGTTTATTGTTGCATATATTTAGTTTATTCATGTTATATTTGTAATTTGTTAAAATTGCAATTATCTTATATCTAATTTTATAGTTATATTTTTAATTGATGAATTAAATTGTCAATGAGAACATGACTCAATTGTTTAAAGTATCTATCTCCGATTCAAAATATTCGTGAGTTCAAATCTCCACCCATATATAATTATATATTAAAAAAGACTAATTGAATTGTAGTATTTATAAGACCATTAGTTAAGTCTAACATTTTTTAAATTAATAATAATAATCTGATCATTCATGAAGTTATTTGAAATAATGGATATAAAGTTGAAAATAATATATATTTTATAAATTAAATGGCAGGTTAATTATTATTATTATTAATATAAAAACGTGAAAATTTGAACTCACAATCTTATAGTACCTTAATCAGTTTAGGTTGGTACATACTAATTTGAATATACTAAGGAATTACATATTTATTATGAAATTTTCAATGTTTAAATATCAATCCTATTATAAATAATAGGAATAACAATACAAAAAAAAAAAAAAAAAAAACCTGTTTGACTCTAATTAGTAGACAACATGCTAAATCTCCAGTTTGTGGCTAAGTTTGATTTTAAATTCAGAATGAGCAAGTTTCCAGTTATTTTCATATTTTAAAAATTGAACGCGTACCGTCTTTAATTAAAACTAACAATAATTTAATACTTGACTAAAAGGTCACAATATATTTTGTCCGTATCTTGTTTAATTGAATTATAATTCAATTGAGCTGTTTATTAATTTATTTGAATGAACGATTAGGACTAGTTCGAGTATATTTCAATGGTTAGTATATTAGTTCCAAATTGAATACAGGTAATTGATTAATATTGAGAGTTGAATTCTTCAATTGCATTTGTTATTAAGAATAAATTAATTATGATTAGACGAATATTTGTATTTTGAACAATTATAACTATTTATGCGTGAAATAAAACAAGGTCAAGTCTTGTTAATGTCGGTGGAATAGTTATCCCGATTTGTCAAGGAATAACCTACACAAGATAAACAAACATTCTGACGTTTAAGTCAATACTAGTTCGAACTAATAGTAAATTCGAGTTAGAATGTAATACTTGTCTACAAAAGTGTTACCATCTATTTATAAGTTTTGAGTTGGTAACAGATGGTAGGTCGAACATGTCTTAGATAGTGGGTCAGATTTGGATGCTGGTTGGATCGTAGGATGTTTCGCATAATGAATTTATGACTAAGTATGACATCTTGAAATCGTCCAAAATAACTTAAAAATATCTGATCGAGTGCAAAGTGAACGTCTCCTTGTCCTCCACGGTGTAATCTTCACTCCCAATCAATAAATTTTTGTTTTACCGTATTATATAAATAAATTGTCTATCAAAGAAAAGAAAAATTAATAAAATTAATAAATAATCGGTCGTTTCTAAATTAGAAGACAACGTTTGTTGGTGGCGCGCCTGTTGTCAGATAATTGTGAAATTGAGGGCCGCGGAATATTCTGGATTTATTCGATATGTCACGTCGTCAGCCTCGATTTCACCGTCCATTTTCAGTGCCAGGCGGACCGTTGAATTTCCAGTATTTTTTTTCTTCATAATATATGCATATTACACATATTTCCAGCATTTTCTAAACGATTTTTTCATATTTATTTTTTAAAATAACATTTTAACTTACATGACTAATTTGAACCTAGTTTCAATTAATTAAAATATTATAATATAGACCAAAATATGATCAAATCTTCACAATATATATTCTTAAACTAAAAAATATATTTTTTAAAATTTAGTATATATTATTTAAAAAGTTCTAATATATTTTTAAGTATTTTTTTATGTTCTCAAATTGATTGATAATAAAGTTATATTACAAGATATTATTGATTAAACCTCTTAATCCCTAAAAAGTCTACATTTTTTTGCCAACTTCTTCTAAATTTATAACAAATATTATAAACTTTTATCTACTACATGACATATAGTTTATCAACCTGGTAATTATCATCTCATACAAATTATTTTTCCAATAATTAAGTTTAATATTTAATATCACAAAGTATGTAGTTGAAAAAGTTAAAATATAATAAACCGATTGAGACTTTGTATAAACTAGATTGAAAACACCAATAAATTTAGAAGCTAAAACATATATTTGGGCAAACTATTTGTATTTGTCATATTCCAACAAATATTAAATTATATAAACAAAACACAAATACTAAATCGATTAGTATGTTTATAACTTTTACCTCCTAAAATTCAGTAGTGAGATTTAACATAATTCAACAGATTAATATATTAATAATATTTTTGAAAGGGTAGTAGTATGTCCAAATCATATTTAGTATTCTCAATCTAACAAACTGGTTAAGACATCTATTTATAATTAAAAATCGTGAATTTGAATCCGCACCCACATGCATACTAAAGAAGAAGAATCACGAATCCCCATTGATGTACTAAAGATAAAAATCACACTCATATTTAATTTATGAAATAAGAAAGTTAAATATCCTTACCACTTGAGGTATTTTTCAATTCGATATTTAATATTTTAAAATTTTCAAAATTACCACGATGTATTAAATGTCATCAAGTAAGTCATTTCACTTGTTAAATTTTATTAACAAAAATTTAATATGTCATCGAATAAGTGTAATATTAATATATTTTAACATGCGAACACCGCTACTTGTACGCTCCCTGTTACATAAAACTCAACTCGTTTATTTAAAAAAAAATACACTAGTACTTTTCTATTAATAAATATCTAATCGATAATCATTAATACATTAAGGATAAAATTGATAATTAAATTCGGTAGCATATTGAGAAATTTTGTCCAACGTTCTACACCCGACCACAGGGAATCCTTGTCCAGATTGGAGTTGGACCGTCGGGTTATACAATTAGAGATGGGCCGGTAATTCGGCCCACATTCCGAATCGCGTGCGGCGTTTCCCGCCATTGTTTTTTCTTTTCATATCCGTAATTTTGGAGCTTAACAACTACCAAGCTTAGGAGGAATATTTCCCATCTCCGTACTGTGAGGAAACAGATTCTTGGTTCGAGATTCGTGATCGTTCTTCTACCTTACACGCCTGCAGTTTTGGCCGAAGAGTTTAAGCGTATTTGGTTTATCAGTCTCCGCGCGGAGAGTGTTTCGATCAAATGCGGCTGAAGATCAACAAGGCCTGCGATCTCAGCTCTATCTCTGTTCTTCCTCCTCAATCCAGGTATGTATGTTTATTTCTTCATTTAAAGCGTTCTATTTTGTTTTGTTAGCAATAATTAATGGAAATAAGTAGTTTAGACTGCAATGTTGTCCATCTTCACTAGCTTGCAATTTTTTCTCCATACATTTCCCGCGCTTCTAGCTGTTTATTGTGTCCCGAGTTCTGACAGATATGGATCTCGTTTTGATCATAGGTATGTTTCTTGATGTTTCAGATGGAATTGATTGGTTTGAAGTTTTTAAGAGATCGACATTTTCAACATATTTTACTGTAAACTTCGAAATTTGTACTTACACAGCTTTGTGTAATTGTTTGTTTGATTGAATTGACTTCATTTTGTAGATACAAGACTCAGTGACTTTTAGTTTTGGATAAAAACATAGATGAGTTAGAATTTGAAGTTTTCAGACCATAACCTTGTCGTGAAATTGCAAGTTGAGTTCGCTGCAAATTAAACTCGATCCAATGTCTTTAGTTTTACGTCATTGTTTTCGTCTGTTTCAGAGGAAACACAAATAATAAGAAAGAAAGGAAAGTATAAAATTTCTCATAAACGTATTCTCAAATGAAAATATGAATTGTCTTGAATGATCTGAAGGAGGTCAAATGCACCTACTGGGCAGCAAGCACCACAGTTGCGATCACAACCTTCGCAACAATCCTTTTCACAGGGACTGTCATCTCAGCACGGCATGTATTCTCAGCTCTCGCAGAACTCTTTTGACGAAGTCGTGACAAATGATCAGGTCAATCTCGATTCTACTATGGATTTTCAGGTTTTAAGATTTCGCTTGCCTATAGAGAAAGCGAGTAATAGAAAGGAAATGGCATTAAAGTTGTATGGCTCTTTGTATTTCTAGCGATGAACAGTGATTCAAATTGCCGTGGAAGGAGGATTTCATTATGTATTTAAAAATTCTCTTATGGACATGCATTGGCTAACGCGATAGATGTGTTTATGAATATGATTAGATGGTTATGTTTATAATCTTGAAAGACTGCTTAGAATTTATGTGGTATATACATATACCATACTGAGTGAATATTTGCACTTCTATGCAAATAAAAAGTCAGTTGAGTATCTTTCTCATCTGAAATAACCATACTTCCTTTAATTGTTTTCTTAGTTTATCATTATAACTAACGAAAATTTCATAATCACGCTAATCCTTTTGTTCAATTACAATTAGTAGTAGTATACAGGACTTGATTCATTTTCACACTCTTTTGGGTTATTAATCGTTTAACTGAAGTTCCAAATTTCTTATTGTTAAAATTTATATTATTCAAACAATCTTGGGATGACTCAAGTGGTCAATGAAGGCCAATGTAAATAGCAAAGGACTTAGAGGGAATGAGCTCAAACATGGTGGCCACCTACTTAGGATTTAATATCCTAAGCAAGCTGGCTCGGACACACGGATTTCATAAAAAACAAAAAAAAAATATATTATTCAAATTTATTTTCCTTCTATTTGTTTATCTTAAGAGAATACTTTAGTAACTCCTGCAAACTCTTTAGTTGCAGTACTGGTAAATGAATCATCTATATATATGCTTTACTGGATGAGGCTCACTTGGACGTCGTTCTCATTTATAATCTCTTGAGAATGGTAACTGATACAACTTCAAAACATCTGAATATTCATTTTTCATGGTGATCATAATCTATGAGAAATCAGTTTACCCCATATAGATCACTAAAATTTTAACCGTGTAAAATATAATCATATGCATGAAGGTATTTATCCATTGACTCCGTTTCAAGTGCTTATTCTAGCCACTAGTAGAACTTTGTATTCTTTAATATTAGTCTGCCCAATGTAATTACTTTCCTGTCCGTATTAAGTCTATGACCTTGGTCAGTTTGGAGTGTAGATCCCTTCCACCTTATCCGAAATAATTTTCTTCTCATCATGGTTTACATTATTAGGACAAGGACCAACAATTTTATCAACTAAAATTGATTGGAACAGAATGTACACTAAAGGCGAGATGATTGCCAGTAAAGGAAAGAGGAGATGGGTAATACAATGAGGGACACGAATATGTTTAGTGGTTCGGCATTAGAAAACTTACGTCCACTCTGTGAATGCAGTAAGCAATTCACTCAGTATAGAAATTAGACCAAGCCTTTTGTGTGGTGATTACAGAGGTAAGAGCAACCCTATAATGAAGGAAAGAAGATCATTCACAACTGGAAAGGAGCGTCAGGTTGCTACCTCGTTAGCTAGGAAAGGTATCTTTTGCCTTTCGTGTTAGGATTTAAACTTGGGAAGGAGAGCTCCTAGCCCTCTCTAACGGCTGGGCACCTTTTGTATGTGAGGGATTTTCTCTATGCTTACGAGAACTTGAATAGTTAGGAAGATACCTTACAACATGATAAACTCAGTGAGCTGAGCTGGCAGGTTTCCAGGTACTCAGTGACACTGACACCTAAGCTTACATGCATTTTGCAGTGTAGACTAACTAGCTTTCCACATACAGATACATAATAGGCTACTTAAGTAACTCATCAAGTCCATACTAGAACTTGGAAGCTGAAATTCCTCAAACTGGTTGTAAAAATTGCTTATACTTTTTTCTTTTACGGCATCATTTTTTCTGAACAAGATACAAAACATTTCATAGAATCATTACATAAATGAAAGTGCCAGGATGAATGCTTCTAGTTTCTTGTGCAGTGATGATATGACTATGCCCTCGTATAGACTTGAAATAAAGTTTATTTATTATTATTATTATTATTTTTTTATGATTCAAGTTGCGTTCTTTCTTTTTTCATCACATCTTATGATTTATTTTAGACGTATCATTCTGTTTGACAGAGATTTAGCTCTCAAGACCGAGAAAACTCAATTAAGAAGAATTCATTTTTTCCTCCTCTAAGTTATTCCAGAGAAGATTGCCAATTGCCACTCTCTAGATCTTCTACCAGTCTAGTACAAAAATGGAAATCAACTCCTCTTCCGGACTCTAAGTGTA
Organism: Momordica charantia; assembly: GCF_013281855.1. Classification (NCBI taxonomy): domain Eukaryota; kingdom Viridiplantae; phylum Streptophyta; class Magnoliopsida; order Cucurbitales; family Cucurbitaceae; genus Momordica; species Momordica charantia. The sequence continues at coordinate 2,667,680 of NW_028275163.1, read as the reverse complement.
AGCTCACTCTCTTGGAACTCATATTACACGACACAGACTATTTCAATAAGTTTGTCTGATTTGATTACAGCGTGGTATAAATGTATATGTAGCCAGGGTGATAAGCTGTCATTTCTTACAGTCTTTATTTATTTGTTGCGACTTCAATTACGATAATTTTAGCTTTTCTTTTCAGGTCAAGTTGGTGAAGAACTTGACCGCCGCATTGGAAACATAGAAAACTCATTAAGCAAGTTTGGAATGATCTTGGATTCTCTTCACAGTGATGTCCTGCAACTAAACAAAGGAGTGAAGCAAGTTTCTCTGGATGGTGAGCTTTCCAATCCCTCAAGCTGAAAAGTAAAATCTGAAGAGAGAATATGCATTACTGCAAAAACCACTTTCTGAATTGAAACCTGATATGCTTGTTTCTCAAGTAGGAATATGGTGATTAATATTTAATTGAATTTTCATTTCCTTCATAAAGTAGAATTAAGATTTCTATGTTATGACTGTGAAAAGGGAAAGTGCCTAAATCAATAAGTAATTCTGACCTCTGAGTAATTGCTTCAAGGCGAAAAGTTTATTCAAATAATCTGCTTATTTATTTATTTATTTTTTTCGAATTGCAGTGGAGGGCATATGGCAAAAGATGACTGTTCACAGTAGCTCACTGCAGTCCGTGGTAAAAATAGTACTAGATCTAAGGAATATTTTACTGACCAATTAAGTTTGTTTAATTTTAGTCAGAATATCTAAATTGGGCATTCAACTAATGAGTGCAAAGTTCAACGTCAGAACAAAGAGCAAGATGACATTAGAGCTACCCTTGATGGAGGCTTCAAAGTGATATCTGATCAACTAAAGAAGGATGCATACCAAGAAAAGCTACATGAGATTTCCGATGTTCTTTCTGCGTTGGGAAAGCAAGTACAAGCATCTCTACTGAAATTAAAAGATGACGTCGTCAGCACATTCACACAAGAAATGAAGGCAAGTGCATGTGGTATTAGGTATTGCTATTAATACACAATAAAAATAATTTTCCTCCTAACTCTGGTTGTGATGGGATGGGGTGTTTATTTGGTACTTTAGACTGTTTTAAAATCTCAAGTAAATGCCACCTTTCTTGTCACGTAACTTGCTGGTAATTTTTCAATGATTTGTAGGCAATGAATTGTGCCTTGAAGAACCCATCACAGAAATTTCCACCAAACTCTATTCGATCACCTGAGGTTCTGTTTCTTATTAAATATCGGTCAAATATATCAAGCATCTGTTTCATTCTGAACATATCCTCAAGGAAGTTTTTCTTGCAAATGCCAGAGTAGCGGTTGTTTGGTTGTTCCACAGAAAAAGCGGCAGCGATGTAAAATGTATGAATCTTAGTTTTCATAATAACTGGCTTGATATCTAGTATTTTCATGCATTTAATATTTGGAAAATTGTCATTCTGTCTTAAATGAATAAATGAATTACTTATAATGGTGAATGGATTTAGATTGAACAGATGTCTCGGATTTAATCTTTTCTTGACGTTAAAAATGTAGAATTTCATGCAGTCTATGAAATTTATGACCTATAAAACTCCATAATTTCTTTCAGTTCCTGTATATTTTATGGCTCTGATATATAGCAGTCTGGAAGTTCTCAAAGGAATTACTGTGTAATATTCTATTAAATTCTGTAACTTGGCATTGTGGAGCATATTCGAGGAGCAAAAGAAATTTCCAATTCTTTCTACTGATGTTAACTTAATGTAGCATGACAAAATCATTCTCCTGAGCAAGCATAATGTTCAGGCGATTGTTAAATGAAATTTGGTATTATATGCAGTGGTCCTCTGTTCTTTAGCATCTTAAGAGAGCTTACTTTTTCCTCTTAACATCAGCCAATCTGCGTCTCCAAATGTTTGCATTCGAGCACCTGCAGTACAAAACGAGGAAGTGGGAGGTTGGAAATCAGTAAAAGTTTCAAAGGCTTTCTGCACTAATAGTGTGGTGAGAAAGGAAGATGCAAAGAAAGCAATTCCATTTTCTGAACAGGTATTGATTAGAATTTCATTATTTTTTATCTTTTTCTGCCATCTATCTCATTGCCATTTATCGCGGAAATTGTGTAATTGTATTTTTGATAGCCAATGTAGACGTTTTCCCTGATTATTGAGTCAGAAATTTTTACTAATTATTCTACGAAGTCACTAAAGATTTCACCTTGAATATTAGCAGTGCCTGGTGCTGGGAACAGAATATAGAGTTATTGTTGATTCCGATGAGGAGATCGGAAGAAGTTTCTCCTGCTTAATTGAAGAGAAGAAAACAGGTGATTCCTGGAAATATAGAAGAAGCATTTAGATAATATGAATATTGCTAATCATATCTTCTTCACGTGTAAATTGTCTAGCATGTAACTAACTAATGAGACATGGATAGGACGGAACAAAGAAATAATGACATGTATTAAAGAAAGTTAAGACATGGACACTGTTTAGATACATATAATATAGAAATTTGGTATTCATTTTAAGTGCTCGGGAGCAATCAGAATGGCGATTCTGATTTTGGATAGAGTAGACAATATGGGATTTCAGACAATCCCAAATTGATCTGATTGGCAATTTATTGGGCTGGTTAAGATAAGATATGTATGTATATTTTTTTAGTACAATAATATGGGGAGATTCGAACTCACGAATTTTTGGTTAGAAATAGATGCCTTGACCGAGGTATGCTCAAGTTGGAATGTGTCTAAGGTTTTTTTAGATGTTATGGACATGTGTTCAAGGCGAGTCTATCTGCCCTAGATATTGGACACTGATACTTTTAACTTTGGAGGAGCATTCATGCTTCATAAGAGGACAGTGGTGTGGCGTCTCAAAAGGACTTATTTCCGCAAGCAAAAACAGTGATCATTCCAAAAGAATATGAAACAAAGGGGTCCTATAATAGTGATATAAAGAGAAAGTTAGGAAACCCTCTGTAATGGAATTTTATTTTCAACGTGCTTCATTTGACTTTCAGATGAATCAGTGTTAACATGTCTCCATGCTGGATTATGAACTGAAGATTTGTATTTTGTTTGAAGTTATTTATATTAACGTGCCAAAATACTAGGTGAAGATGTAGGTTACTACTCCATAGAAGATGCCAAGGAAGAAACTGAAAGAATTTTAAGGAAAGCAAGAAGGCAGAAAAGGAAATGGTGCAATCCTATAATTATTAACTGAAGGTACATTTCTGCTCACCAATGATTGAATCTATCGGTTAAGGATCCTACATTGAAAAGAAAATGGATCTTACAAAGGTTTATAATTAACATGGGTCACCCTTTTCATTGCGAATTGATTTTGAGATGAAATCTATAAATATTAAAATCGTACTAGAGCCCAAAAGCTCAAACGAGCATCCAGTCTCTAATCTTATCAATGTAGGATCCTTAATACCATCTGGTCACTCATTTTATGTTCTGATTTCTGAAAATTATTGATTCGTAGGCATGGTGTAGGAAACGTTACTGAATTGACTACAAGGGTAGAATGTTTTTCTTCATTAATTATGTGATGGGTTCCTAAAAGCTAATAGGCAATACACACCTAAGTACTTTAAGCTCGGTTTGATAATGTTTTCGTTTATTGTTTTTCATTTCTAATTTTTGGGAACATAAGTGTTAAGGAATTATTCTTGTTTCTTGTTTCTCGTTTTTAAGAAACATTTTCAAAATTGTGTTGAATAACAAAATCAAGTTTATTGTTTCTTGTTCTAATTTTTTTCAAAACATAGATAATTTTTTTTATTTATAACATTCATACAAAAATCTCAAAAAATAAGTATAACATACCATTTTGAATATTTAATTTGAAAATTTTATTTTCATATAAAACTTATACTTCAACCAGAAATAATAAATTAGTACAAAATACATTTATTATTTTTTTTCGATAAAAAAAGAAATAACGATAAATAGTTATCAATTGTATGTTCGACAAGAGTCGATAACATTATCAAATAAGCTCCAAGTAATCCAAGATTATTCTCCTGCATAGTTATAGTTATGGTTATGGTTCCACTAAGTTTCAAGAAATCACTGGGAATTAAGAGTTCTCACAATCTTCTGTTATATTTGAGTGATGCAGGAGAAGAGAAAAAACGCTACAGAAATAGAGGGAAGAAGTAAAGGGAAACTGGAGAACCAAAAATTTGTGGGAATATTTTTTTTTTCTTTTTTCCTTTTTCTTTTATCCAACAACTTAGGAGTAAAATCTCAAGGAATGAAGTAGATACCAATTACCATTGAGCTATGCGTTGACAACCAAACTTTTCATTTATATGCCACAAATAAAATAATAGCCGCAGACATAAAAACATTTTAGATCAAATCTAACTATTGCAAGGTCAAATATAGTAGGAAATTATCATGAATGTAGCGTTCTCAAACTTGTAAAATATACTATCCGTATCATTTTATAAGAAAAATATTGAAATGAAAGAATATTTGTGAGTGATGGGGACGAGAAATCCTCTAGCTAAAAAGAAAAATAAAAACTACAAGAATGATCCCCATATGGTGTGCATTGAACGAAGATGTGAAAAAGCACCCAATCATGATATTTGCCTAAAAGTATGAGCTTGGTGGTTTCAATCTAAATATTAAACAGAATATAAATTGCACATTTCCAAAAAGCCTACATTCTCTTGGAAGCGAAAGTACGAATAAACATCAGAAGAAAATTGTGAAATATACCAAATTGAAAAGCCTGAACCATAATTTAAGTGATATTACAATTTAGGAAAAAGTGGTCAACTAAACCTTGTCCTGGAACAGATGGATGGAGAAAGAGAACCAAATGATATTTTGAGAGTTCAAAGATACAAACTCCCAAAAGAGGTGAAAAAAGACAACGTCCAGAAAAAAAAAAAAAACTCCAAAATGATAAAAAGAACAAGAGAATAAGACAATGAAGAACAAGATGACTAAAAATTTGACAAAATGATGAGCCTAAATAACCAAAACCACTCCCTTCGAGCTGCACATTGCATGAATAGGATTTACTAGAATCCTTAGTACAAAGTCTTCGGTTTATGAAGGAAAGTAAGATTACTTTTTGGTGCACAACTTGAAAATTTGTCATGTAGTCATCTGTCTTATATGTGTAGAAGTGTTCTCTGGTACTTCAAACTGCATCTAATTCTATGCAGGCCGTACTCAGCCCTTGCAACCTTTTGATAGAAATTGACCTCTAAGTTCATTTCAGCCTACTCAAAATTATGTGCACTTTTTGTCAAAGAAAATAGACTATGATAACTGTTGCCTGAAGGACACCACTAGCTAGCTTGTGAATCTAGGCCTTTTAAGTTTAAACTTGAGAAAGAATAGGCACCGTATCCTATCCTTGTGAGTCGGCGACCTTAGTTTTTACTAGGATGTTCATGGGGCGGGGATTGAGGCCCCATTTAATTCTCCATCTCCGCGAAATTTCACGAGGATCAGGGACGGGATTACCGGGGAATTCGTGGGGATCGGGTTCCTCGTGGGGACATTTATTATTTTTTTATTTTTTAAATTATCTTTCAACAAATATTTTTTTCTTAAAGAAATTTTTATTTAATTGCTAATTTCTAAGATCTAATTATCTCAAATATATATATTAGGTGGGTGTGAGTAGAGAAGAATACATGATTACATGATCTTTTTTAGTACATGTAAATATAAAGAGGATAATATAATTATTTTAGTGTATATATATATTAAAAAATTGACACGGCGGGGAACGTATTCCCCGTCCGAGTCCCCATTTAGGTAGTGGGGAAAATTTTTCCCCATCCCTACCCCACGGAAAATTTAAACAAGGAGTCTCCGCCCCATTTTGGTACATCTTTGCTGGAACAGGGCCCCATGGGAAAATTGAACCTCCCTAGTTTTTACACAACGCTAGTAAGTCTAAGGAAGAGAATATCATCTCAAATTTGTACTAAAATGATAGTATTACTCGTTAACCCCCCAATACAAAATCTGAAACAAACCTTAATCTGAACCCAGATCGTTTCTTAATGATCCATGATTTGTGACTACCTAGCAAATTAGAGTGCATATTGGTGAGTTATGATTAAGAGTCCTTTTGTTATAGACTCGCTTGAATAAGAAATATCCCCTTTTTATCTCATGCTAAAATTTGTATCATAACCAACGACCTTATCCCACTGATCTTCAATATTTTAGTGCATTTTCTCGTGGCAATGCAGCATTTAATCACTTGTGAAATTCTCGCCAGTATATACCATGTTTTTGGCAGGACCGCCATTTCCATTGGCTTATTGTTGCATGATTGATAAAAAATAGTCATTATTTCTATTTATTGACGAATAATACTCTTAGGTGCTTAGTTCTAATAATTTTAATATTTTTTTCTATTACAATACGTGGGTGGATATTTAACTCACACCCTTTTAGTCGGATATAGCTACCTTAACTAGTTGAGCTAAGCTTAAGTTGGCTAAAGAATTTTTTACAAGTAAAAAGAGAGAGGCTGGAAAAGAAATATTTTCTCTGTTTTTCAAAAAGCTAAAGACCTGTCAAAGTTTGAGTGTAGCGGTAAGAAGGTGCTCATTGGCAGTTTACTTTAGTAACCGAGTTCTAGAATTACAAAAGCCAAGAACGCGAACGCGGGACCAACCAACAGCTTTACTTTCTTTTGCAGGTGCAAGATGGCTCAGCACGATCAAGTTTCAGGATGTAAAGGCGCGGCCTTTCTTCTAGGTAATTGAATCTTTATCTTGCTGTTGAATGCCCACTTTTGCATGCTCCCCATCATGATTATCCGAGCCTTATTGCTTTTCGTGCATCTTTTTCTTTAGTTTCCACTGCCCAAAAACAAATATCCCACTTTGGAGCCTGGACTACAACTTTTGGTTTTGACATAAAACTTTTTTGTTTCCTGCGTTTGAGGAGCTCTCTGGAAGTGGTAGGACACTAGAATAAGTTTGAGCCATGCCTTGCCAGCCATTTTTAGCTTTTCTTTGAAACGAAGCAAAGCCGTAGATATTTGTTCCTCTTGGTCTTGGTAGTGTCCCTTTTGTTGTGGGTTTGGGATGGTGGGGTTTGAAAGATGAAGCCCATCACCAACTTTTTTGGGTAAGTCCATGCCTATTAACAGGAGATATGTCCACCACCAAGTCGTTTCATTGAATTTAACAAAGCCCACAAACTAGATATTGTTGTCTGCCAGTCCAACTAAGTCCCACATGGATGTTCTGTTTTATCAATATCCTGTCTTACGGATCTAAAGAGCAGTGGAACAGGAATTCAAACTCATGATCTCTTAGTTAGTAGTGCATGTATATGTTGTTTTATCAATACCTTGTTTTATGGACCCTAAAAAAAGTTTTTTACAACAAGTGAAGTTGGGAATTCGAACTCATGACGTTTTGGTTAGAGATTGGTGTTAATTATCGTTAAACTAAGTCTATATTTACTACAATAAAAAAGATCAATGATTTAAAAGTCATAGTTTATTTCATCACTCATAAATTTTCCTTTCTTGTCCATATTCAAAATTTACTTTAGTATTGTCAACTTCAAGTTCAACTGGTTAAGGCGTCAAGAATTCAAGTTTCGAATCTCCACCCAACATATCATTGAATTAAAAAAAAAAAAGTGAAAATTACTTTAGGTAGGTTAAAAACTGTGATTTTATATAGTATATGGTTGGGAAAAATGCAGCATGGAAATATATATGCACTGTGAACATGATTTGGCCCATGTGATATAAAATAAAGTCAGGGAGTGGGGAAAGGGGAACGGGGTCTCGGAACTTTTTTCCCCTCCCTCCAAACATTCATTCTATGTTAATGAAAATAATAAGGTTAAATTAAATTAATCTATATATCATTTTAATTCCTAACTGTAATAAAGTTTTAGTTACAATCTTAAAACTTTAGACAGTACCAACAAAACCCTGATGTGATAGGTTCATTAATTATTATTATTATTATTTTAGTTGAAGGGAAAAGATTTTCGAACCTTATGTTCATGCCAACTAATTGAACTAGTACATATGTAAGGTTATTCCTTAAGGCCTCAAGCCATCCAAGTTATCCTCTGGGGACAAAGATAGTTTTTTTAGTTAAATAGTAGGATGGAGATTGAATCATTAACTTTTGAATTGAAAATAGATGTTTTTATCTATCGAGTTAGGTTCGAATTAACTACTTTAAAAAGATAGTTGACAGTTGTTTTCTAGCAAAATAATATAATGAAATTTTATTATTCTGATGTGATGATTGAGAAAATTTAGTTTCCTTTCACATGTCAATATAGTATTTATGTCATCTTAGGGAGAAATTATTGCATGAGGTTGTACAATATGACTCATGCTTTATTAATTGCTCAATAGTAGATTCTGTGATAAACAAGTAAAGCATCAACTATATTGTGTGAATCTTATTCAATAATTAATGCTTTCTCTTATTGGACAATCAAATGTGTATTTTGAGAACTTTTTTCATAAAAAAACTTTTACAGGTACAAGAAAAAGTTTACTACAGATTTTCTTGAAAAAAAAATTGTTAAAAGTACGAGTAAAGATGGAGAAATTTGAACTATGGATGAAAATTTTTAAGTCGACTTTGTTAATATATCATGGATATTTTATAAAATCTCTGAAAATTATATATATAATTCAAAAAATTTCTGGGGTAGTTTTGATGTTGTCCAAGATTTAACAATTTTTAAAATATATCTCAATTACTGGAAAGGGAAAAAAAGAGTTCATAGCTTCATTGCATTTTATGACCTATTGATTTAGGATATACATGATATATAAATTTTTCGTCTCTATTATTGTTATTATTATTATTTTAACTTTTTTCGAGTTAAACGAATATTTATTATTTTACCTTTTCCAAATTAAACGAATGTGGAGTGAGATAAGAATTAAACCTTCCATCTTAGGGGAGATATGGTTGTCTTGACCCCTAAAGGTTGACACATCTCTTTTAAACCTTAACAAATAATATTAGAGAGGTAGAGATGTTTTAATTTAACTACTAAATTATGCCGGGGTTGACTAATCAAATATATTCAGAATGAGAAAAACTTAATGTAATTAAAAGCTATAAACTAAAGGTTGCCTCTTCTAATATATAGTTTTTTTTTTGTTTTTTTTGTTTTTTTTATTACACCAACAGGATGAGATGATTCAAACCTAGGACCTTTAGCGTAGTAAATAATGTCTTGATTAGTTGAACTATGTTCAGATTAACTCTTCCTCTCTATATAGTTATCTCTCGATTCTCTTTTTCATAAATAAAAATCCAAACAATTACCATGTACTTTTTAATCAAAAGGGTTATATTCTAAGCACAAATGATTAGCTTAGTAGAATAATTGTTAATTAGGACTGATTTTGATTTTGATTTTTTTTCTTCCTCTCTGTATAGTTGTCTTATTAGGGATATTCTCCAAAAGTATGATATAAATTACAAATTATTGAACAAACTTCTTTCACATTCTTAATTTTCTTTATTTGGTGATGCCTACCATGAAACATCTAACCAATCTGATGCCTACTCATTAGCCACCTTATTCTTTTAGGAATGATGAAAAAGAATAGAGATGACTTTTTATAAAATGAAAATGAGAAGTTTTTCATTGACATTAAAAGTATACAAATTGATGAGAAATTTAATCCTAAATCCTCTGCTCTCCATATTTAAAATAATTTAAGGGAAAAAAAGCTTTAAAATTTTCTCCCTTTTTAACCTTCTTTAGTTAAAAACTAACCACTCAACTTTTAGACACACACACATATATCTTTCTAATTTCTTAATTCATTCTCTAAAATTTTAATGTGTGGAATTGTCAGATTTATGTCTGATTGAAGACTATTTTTTTTATTGAAATTTTTAGTTGGTGCTTTGTAGCATGCCTAATGCCTTAAAATATAAATAAGCTTGAGTTGACTTAAATAAATAGTATACAAATTATTAAATTTGTGTAACTAATAATAATTTTTATTATTATATAGAGAAAGTCCCTAAATTTAATTTGAAACCAATATGTTGCAATTTGTATTTGATTTTGTAATATAATTTATTTGAGCTTGTGGGATTATATATTAGTACTAGATTTGCAATCTAGCTTTGGGGTCTTATTTCTAACAATTTGAACAAAAATTGTCAAAATAAGATCTTTGAGATTATAGTTGAAGCTTTAGAAGAGGAGTTAGGTCAGTTTTAATAATCTTACATTTTTTTTCTTTAGTACAACATGTGAGGTGGAGATTCGAACTCACGATATTTTTGTTGGAAATAGATGTCTTACCCACCAATAATTTTATATGTTAAATCTCCATTTATTTGTTAACTTAACTAGTGTAACAAGATTAAAAAAAAAGACACCCTTTACAAAGTAAGCCAAAAAAAAATCATGATTTCCCAAATTTAGGATGGATATATGTACTTTTTGTAAAAAAAAAAAAGAAAAAAAGGGTAGGAGATAGATAGTTGAGATACAATACTAGTTATATAATAAAAGCAATATAAGGACAAAAATTAGTGAGCCCATCTTCCTTTAGTTCACCAAACCCACAACCATCACAACATAATAAAGTGAAGTCTTGACTTTAATTTCAACAATATTCGGATGTTAGTAACCTATTTTCATGTTGTTCACCACTCGAGATTTGACCGTTTTTTTTCCTTTTTTTTGAAAGTAGAAAAGCTATCTCTCTCTCTTTTGTATTTAATTTTGATCGGCACCTAAATTTTTTTTATTTTATTTTTCTCTTATAAATAATCTCTCATTGTCTTCTTTTCTATTGATGTAGGCTGTGGCTTGAAAGTTCCATTTGCAATATCAAAATCTTCAGCAGTGAGGAAAAGCATCCAAAGCCCCACCAAGGAACCCTATGCCTTGACGCAAGAGCCTACCCACCCACCCACATCCAACGTCCAAAAAATTAAAGAAAAAAAAAGGTTCATCATTATTTCCCTCTTTCTTTCATGAAAGTAGCCAGTTATGCTTTTAGGAATTTACTTAGGGTCTCTATCTGCATTTTCTTCATGGAAATTATTTTGAAATATAAATTTTCTTCTTGTTTCTTTAAACTGATCTAACGCATGGTTGGTTATAAGTAAAGAGTAGGGTTTTTAGATAATTATTGAAAATATATCCAAAAAAGTTTAAACATATCTTAACCTATTTATAAGTTTTCTTCACTACAATTCATGTGCGGGTATGAGAATTTGAAATCCCAACTTCAATAACTGACATCTATCTATAAATTTTTAGGGGTGTATAAGATTAATTTGGTATAGTATTATCAAAATAAAAAAAATATCTTATAGCTATCTTTTGTTTAGTACGAGAAGTGGGATGAACAGATTTGAACTCATAACCTCTTGGTTAGAGACATGTGTTGATTAACATTGAGCTAAGCTCATGTTAGACATCTTATAGCTAACTTAAGTTTAGTTCAATAGTTAAGGTATTAGTAACTTTTCGTATGGGTGGAAAAAAAGGAAAACACTTGGTTTCTCAACAATGAGGAAGAAATTCCTCTTCATCGTTAAATATTTGACAATTTATTATTATTTAAAAAAAAGTATCTATATTTTGCATTTTTCTCTCTTAGTTGTCAAGCATTTAATGGTGAAAATGACCAATTTGCAGTATATTTTTTTTGGGTAAAAATGGTAAGAATTCAGAATTTAAACTTTTGTAAAAGAATCTCAGAAGATAAATACAAAATCTGGAATTCTATTGGTGAATAGGCAATAATGTTCATCTGTGTTATTTAATGTGAATTAATTGAAAGCCGGAGTGTCGGCTGGATGACATAATTGTTGTGGCCTTGCTTCGCATCAAAAACCAAACACCCAAAAAAAAAAAAAAAACTCTCTTTGATGCTTCCAATTGACCTAACATGACAATCTAATCCCAACAAACTAATCAAAGGCCAGAGGCGTATGCTTTAGTTGGAATGGCTAATCATTTTCACTTCCTTAGGCTTATTATATTTATATAATTAATTATAATGCAAGGGATGACTGATGACGATGGGATGGATGGATATTGAAACCATTATTAATTGTATTCTGTTTTATGATGAATATATGGTTGTTGATCTCTTCATGCTCCGCTGATTACCACTGTATATATATATATATACTTTTTTTTCCTTTCTTTTTTGTCAAAAATTTAATATTGTGTTAAGGATAACGGTACTCTTGTACTTCAAAAACATAATCATTACGACTTTACTTTTTAGTTTCATTCAAAAAATCTCATAGTAATAAAGATAATTGCCTTTATATATATACCTATAATCTTACCTGTATTTAGTCAATGTGGGACTTGGTCGTATTCCCAACATAATTGACAATGAACGGGTGTTAACAAATGATCAGTATCTAAATATTATTATTTTACTGTGATTTCCCATCAGCATAGAGATAAAAAGATTGTTGGGGGAAATGATTGAATATTGGAATTAATAATGATTTTTTTTTTTTTTTTTTGTGGTGATTGTTAGGTTTACCCAATGCAATATCCCATTTTCCCCTCCCCTTTACTGATGTTGCATTTGCATATCTTTCAGGTGAAGCAACAGGTAAAAAGAGCAACCCTGCCCCCTCTGGTGCTGTTGCCATCCAAAGTACCTCTCTCTACCTCTCTCTCTTTCTTGTTTTGGTGTTTGGGCTGGGGGTCCTCCTGTCTTTTTGCCTTTTTACCCATCTAACTGAAGTGAAATCTGGTAGATTACATTATACCTCCCTCTCTCTTGTTGGTGGTTGGGCTAGGGGTCCTCTTGTTTTATTTCTTTTCTTGTTCGTTTCTTTACCAAGGTGATTGACAAGTGATAGGACTTAAATCTTGATATGCTACTTATATATATACACGATATTAGGGCGGGACGGGTTTGAGAATGCACTTTCTGATTTCTACCCGTGCAATTTTCCTTTTAATCCCTATCTTCTTTCCATTTCTTAGCTTTTTGGCTTATGGAAATCTAATGTCTCCCTTTTATGTGGATGAGAATTTGAACTCACGACCTTGTTTTAACTAGTTGATATAAATTAATTTAAATAGGCGATGCATATATAGTATTAATAATAATAATTTTTTAAAGAAAATTTTGGGATGGAGGTTGAGGTGAGATAGAGGCTTCTATATTTTATCTTCAAAAATATCAAAACAAATACCTTTTACGATTTCCAACGACAATTTAGAATAATGAAAAAGTTTAATCTCGTAAGGACTCCGCAAAGTTTTGTAATCCCTATTTATATGAACTCAATTTTGTTGATTAGTTTTTCTTATTTAAATATATTTATAACTTTTTTATGCTGTGGAATCAGTAACTTTGTGTTCTGGTTTAAGAAGCAATGACTATCATTATAATTAATCAGGAATCTAGTTAGATGTAAATCAACAATTATCCTTTAAAATAAGAAAAAGGAACATATAAATCACTTTTTAGATAGATTTGTCAGTCAAATATAAATCATCGATCATAAAAAGTCGTAAGTTCAAATCATCTAATCATCTCCCTTATTTATTGTTGAATAGAAAAACATATGAATCACTAACTTGAAAATAGTAACATTTTAAAAATGTATGGTCAATTTTTATGTATGCATAAATAAATAAAATTGTTCATCTAAATTTTCTATAATCATCGGTGCATTAATCTTAACCATCATAACTAAACATAAAGTAAAATATGATATAAACTAACTTTAAGTATTGTTAGACTGGTTAGAATATAAAGTAGCTTTCTCAAGATCACGCGTTAAAATCTCCATCCGTCGAATTGGATGAACCTAAGGACAAAAAAAAAAGGATAAAAATAAATAAATATGGTAAGATACTTGTAAAGTAAGATATGGTAAAAAAGGAAGGGAGGTGGAGCCCACCAGGGACCAGGGAGGGCCCACTGAGCTCCACATAGGCCCAACTGCTCCGATTTTTGGGAATTATTTGGTGCGTGCATCTTTACCGTTCATATTCTATAATTCTCTCGTCATTGTTAGATGTACGGTCCCTATAAAATACAAATAACTCAAAATTAATGTGATTTTTTTTAATCATGATTGGACGCTCAACTATAATGTAATCGCCCGCACCAGATTACTTCTCTCCCAACGGAATTTCACCGACACGTTTCTTTGTTTCTCATTTCCCTTTTCACAAATTCTTTTCATATATATATATATTAGATAATGTGTTCAAATTCTAAAATATTCCTTGTTTGAGTGCCCCTTTTAGTTTCATCTATTTTGGTAACTTAATTTTTATTCATTTTAGTTATTGTGATTTTAAAATATTTGTTATGGTTCAGGTATTTGAAGTGACCATTTGGTCTCTATTTGCAAATATTTTAGTACGAATGAAACATTTAATACATTTTCTATGGTTATATTTCAAAAAAATTAGTTAGTGCAATGTCATGTTAAAATTATTATTATAATAAATTAGATACAACTAAAAATGAGGGGACAAAAATTGTCACTTTAAGATATACATAAACCAAGATAAATGTTTCGAAAGTACAGTGACGAAAATGAATAAAAGTTGAAAACATAAACATAAAATAAACGTTTTAAAAGCACGAAAACTCAAATAAACCAAAATCACAAGTACATGTGCCATATTTAAACTTAATAGTATATAGTTATTAGGGAAGATGGTATGAATCTATGACTTGCAAAAAATAATTTGATATCTAACTAGTTAAGTATAAGATCTACTTGTCAATCCAAGCATAGTTGAACGGATTTAGGCACCTATTTCCGATCAAAAGATCGTGATTTTGAATGATCTACTTATTAGAGATATCTTAAATCAACTTCATTTATTTAATATCTACTAGTTAAGTATAAGGTTTACTTACCAACCTGAAGATAGTTGAACCAGTTTAGGTACCTATCTCCAACAAAAAGATAGTGAGTTAAGATATCTTAAATTGACTTCATTTATACTTTTAAAAAAACAAACTTAATTTTACTGGTGTTGATTTGTTTCTGGTGTTTGTTTATTTATTTGAATGAGGTTATTTTTTCCAAAATTGACATTTTAAAACTACACAGGAAATAAAATGAACCAGAGTGAAAGGTTTTTTTTTTCTTGTTTTTTTACCAAAATATTATTTAGAGCTCTATTTAAACTAAGAATTAGTTTGAAGATTAAGGGAACCGTTCTCCTTAAATTAGGGATTTTGTAGCAAAAAGAGTGGGTTTTGAATTCAAACATTACGACTCTCTCAATAATTATGAATGAATAAGGAGAATGGATGTCCTAATCCCAAAATATGCCTTCAATTCAGCCACGCAATCCAATTGCTTCCTCTTCACTAAAGTTTGAAAATTTTAATAATATCAAAAGTAAAATTCCTTTGTTACTTTTCTTCTTTTCTCCCAATCATAACTTTTCTTTTCCAATCAATTATGATGAATTATCACATCACACTCTAAATTTTGGACCAACACAATGTTTTAATAGTATTTATTATATTGGGTTAAATACTGTTTTGTATTTTTCATTATTGTTTATTTTGATTTTTATATTTTAAATTTTATCCATTTTAGTTGATATACTTTCAAAACATTTATTTTGATTTCTATACAATGGTCACGTTGATTCCTATATTTTTTTAAATGATCATTGCTATATAAAGTCTATTTAGCATTTTGTTCATTTATATAAATAAAAAAAAATCCCACCCTACCATTATAAATAATAATAATAATAATATCAATATGAGAGTAATACAATGGGTAAAGACACATATTATCGAGCAGAGTATTTACTTGGAATCTTTATTTGTTATTACTAAAAAAATAACAAATTAAAAAAAAACTCATAATTCTCGGTGAATATATTATATTTAAAGTACATTTCATCAGTTTGACATTTTTTTTTTGCCAGACCAGCACAATGCGCCACCAGATCAGTGCCACGTCATCCTCTGGTCATGCTTTCTATTTTCCATTTTTATTATCTTGCCATATAGTATGCCAATTAATATTATTTATATATACAAATATACTCGAAGAAATTAATTTAATTTATATTAACAAATACCAACAAAAAATAAAAAAAGTGAAAAGTTCTGAAAGGACCCTCTCCTGTCTGAATCAATCACAATTCCCCCTCCCATCCCCCAAATAATAACAAATAATAAGGAAAGAAAAAAAAACTCATTTTACACTATTATAATTTTTAAGTTGTTTAGATATGTATTTACAAAGATTGTATAGTATACTAATTTTTTTTAAAGAACAAAAAATAAAAATTAATTTGTCACATTCATATTTACTATTAAATGCCAATTTTAAATACTAATTTGAGTATGATAATGTCAGTATAACTCAACTATTTAAAATATAAAGTACAATTTTGTGAGATTAGAGGTTTAATTCTCATCCAGATTATTGTTGATGAATTAAAAAAAAATAATAATTTGAATATAATTAAATTGGTATTAATTTAATGATGTTTTTTATTGGTTGAGTGGATTAAGGAGCTTATTATTTTTAAAACATATTCAAAATTTGAGAAAATTATTCCCTTAAAATGATTAGTTCACTTAAAATTTATAAAATCTTATATTACAAATAAGAAAAATGGGATTTAATCCTATGATATTTATGACGAAATATATTTAAATTATACTGAAATCAATATTTTACCTTAAACTAAAATTTAATTTTCAAGTACCCATCAAAGTATATATGACTTATGAGTTAAATTTGATCCCATTAACAATAGTTTAAACATGTTATATTTCATTGCTTAAATTGATGCAAATTTTTTTCCAGATTTTTTTACGAAACAATCAATTTAAAACAACATAGAAAATAGAGAGAATACTCTGAATTAAAAATACACAAACAAAAGAACCAGTCAAGAAAACCCAACTATTATTAAATGATATGCTAAAATTCCATCCACATTAAAAAAATGGATAAAATCTTAAATCGTGGGAGATGATTAAAAAGAAAAAATAAAAGATCCTAATCTCATAAAAATAATACTTAACATCCTAATTACCA
Organism: Momordica charantia; assembly: GCF_013281855.1. NCBI lineage: Eukaryota > Viridiplantae > Streptophyta > Magnoliopsida > Cucurbitales > Cucurbitaceae > Momordica > Momordica charantia. The sequence goes on along the minus strand of NW_028275163.1, from coordinate 2,650,650 downwards.
AAGAAAAGTCTGACAAGTATTTATTAAAAAAACAAATAATTGTATATTCTTTTCCATACCTCTCCCTCTCAATTGTTAAATAATTACTTACTCGAGTGTCTTATTCTTACCATCATCGTAATAAAGGAGTAATATTTAGATATCGACAGCATTTTAATTTTTTCAAATAAAAAATAGAAATATAAAAAAAGATATATATTTTTATTATGTTCTTTTAAGAGCTAAAGAACTATCAAAATTTTATTTTTATTCTAATACATCAAAATTTTATTTGGATAAGTATTTTTGTGCTACAACTAATAGAGACAAATGTAGAGAAAAATCCGGTGCCACTGAGAAATTTTTAATACATTATTAGCCATAAAAACATTTAAAGAGTATTATTATGATAATTCTCAAAACAATGAGTAAAATCTCAATAAATATTATTTTTATAGATACAATAAACACCATCAAGGATATAATTATGGTTGAGCTAAATTTATGTTATGATATAATTATTGTTGAGTTAAATTTATGTTGACATAGATATTTTTTTAATATTAATAATTCCACGTCATTTTTAACAACGAACCTAAGTAAATATAGGAATCATGTTTTTAAATATTTGTCGATGTCTCGATATTTCTATCCAATTTTTCATAGATTCAATATAGACTCGAGGAGTAAATCGACACTTCCATCACAATATGAAAAATATCAACAAAATATCACTGAAACATACATAATATTAAGATTAATATTAATTTTTTAATAATTTTTTAATTTTAATATCAATCGATATTTCTATGAAATCGAGACATGGAAATTTTTATCACATTTAAAACATATCTATCAATAATCTTGTAAATTGTAAACAAAGCAACTGTAGTGAAACTTGTCAACTGAGATGACGAAGTTATCCATTTGTCCAGAGCTCCACTGCAAAAATGGCTACTCAGAGAGAGAGAAATGGCCATGGCTATGGCGGCGATGGTAGCGAGGTTGATGATGTCTGAAGAACTTGAAGAACGTGCCCAAAAACAGAGGCAGTGGTAGTGGCAGTCGCAGCCCTAAAAAACTTTTCTTCCATACAAAGCTCGCACCGGTGGGCCCTCCCCCAACCGTCACCAAATTCTTCCACTTTCACCCAACACCATCACCATTCTCTCTTTCATCCCACCATTGTCAAAATCTTCCTCCTCTGCTTCTTTCTTTCTTTCCCTACCTTTTTCTCCATGTCTTTAATGGCGGCCGATTTGCGAATTCTTCGTCAAAAGATAAAGGGTCGGTGCTAGGTGAGCATCTGGTCCTCTCTTTGTTTTTTTGGCTGTCAACGGAGATGCCCACATTCTAAAAGTCTTGGTTGTTTTCTGTGCGGGCGGTGGAATTGCTGAAATTGGATATTTTGGACTTTCTGTGAAGAATTTGGTGGGGACTACTAGGGAGAATTTTGCTGAATTTCGATCAATTTCGGTTCGATTTGGAGAGTTGAAGCGTGTTTCGGGAAATTTTTTTCAGGGCTTTGAATCTGTTCAGGCTAGAGATTGATTTGCAAATTGTGGCGTTTTTGAGTTGAGCTGACTGGAAATCGTGAAATTGTACTGAATCGGAAGTTGCTGAATTTGGGTTTTGATGCTTTTGATCAACCTTTTCTTTAGCAAGAAGAATTGATGAACCGTTTGCGATCATGAAATTTTGTTGGAGATGATGGTCCTTTAGATGTCTTTTCTTCGAAGTTAACTACGAATCTCTCAATATTCTAAGATTTTACCGAGTTTTTTAGCACTTTACAGCGCTCTGATTCGATACCTTGCCATCTTAAGAAGCTGGGATTGAATTTTGCTGTGTTTCACCCGATTGATCATCTGGATTCCATGCCAATTCTTCTCTGCACTGGCCTTTTAAGCTTCTGCTCTCGAGGTTAGCTTGTCGGTGAATTTTCCGGGAAAAAAAAAAAAGCCAGAAATTGTGTTTGTAATTGTTTCTAAGTTGTTTTTCTTCTTCATTCTTGTCATCAGATTTCATGCAGCCATACAAGTGAAAGATTTTGGACAGAATTTTTTGGAAGAAAATGGCGAAGAAGTCCAAAAGACTTACGGTGCGTTATGAGAAGGATCAATCGGGCTGTATGTGGGGTTTGATTAGTTTATTCGATTTCCGCCATGGCCGCGCCTCGAGGAAGTTATTAGCAGACAGGAAGCGTCCGAACAGGCAAACTGTTGGTAAGAATGTTATTTTTTATTCAGTTTTTTCATAGATCGGAAGTCCTTTCGTCTCTCTTTGAGTTGAATTTCCTCAACTTTTGACCTGCAAGTTCTTGTTGATCAAATTTCTTTACCTATGGTTCTTTGGAGAATCATCAAATCTAGAGTTCATAATTTCAGTTTTTGGGCAGTTTTAGTTTCTTTTCCCTCTGTTTTTTCCTGCTGCCTAGAATCTTTATATATGCAAAAGTTTCAAATTTCACCCTTGCACTCAAAGAGTTGTTTCAAGCGCCATGAACTCCCTAAAGCTTACGGAGTGATTGCAATTTCCTCAGTGGTTGGATTTAGTTGCAATAATTTCATAAGTTAGAGAATATAATTGCAACAATTCATAGTTAATAGTTTATTGTTTAATGATGATTTAGGGTTTAGGGTTTATGATTTAATTGTTACAATTGATCTTTATAGTTCAGGGATGAGTTCATAAGTTTGGAGTAATTGCTCAAATTGAAAACTCGAATGTGTGATTGTAACAGTCTTTTAATAGTTCATTGTTGGATTTTCGCACTTTTATCTTTCATAAATAATGTCGATGGTATTTTGTTGGAAATGCAGCTGAATCTCCTCTTCTTGTGCAGGTGCTGGAAATTCAAGAAATAAGTTCGAGATTTTGGCTAATTTGGATGAAGATTGTACTTCTACTTTGGCAAGTTTTTCTCCATATACAACAGTTTCTAGCAGAGTGGATGTATGGTTTATATTCTAATTGATTGGATGTTGTGTATATTTCAGGACAGTGAAGAATGCAAGAGACTGGACATTGGAAAGCCTAGTGTGAAGAAACTCATAGAAGAAGAGATGTTCGGCGAGCAGGACATGAAGAGGACCGAGTGTGAACACTCGAGCAACTTAAAGACGACTGATCAGAAGAAAATGAAGAAGTGTCGCAAGAATAGCTGTGATATTGATGCTGATTCCTTTAATGCTGCTGAGTTTTTGAAGGAAAAAAGTGCTAATAATATCCCTGTTGATGTGATGCTGAAGGAAATTTACAGTCAGATCCACCGGAAGAGCACAAGTGAAATGAAGTTTGACCCGGATGATAAAGCAGATATGCAATCAAATGGGTATCTGGCTGATTTAGAGCAAAAAGTATTCGAGGCAATTAAGGAATATTTAGGCCAGAAGTTCAATATTGGGAAAGATTTCACTGAAATTCAGAAAGTTCAACATTCGAGAGAGATCATGGATGCACTTCAGATTCCCCATTCCAATGATGAGCTGTTTCTAGAACTCGCACAAAACCCAAACTCTGTGTTGCTAAAGTACATTAGAAATTTGCACGATAGGGAAGGAACCTATCGAAAGGGAACGATAACTGAGGAATCCAAGTCACACGAGTTCGGTGAAGTTAGGCAGTCTGAGGAGCTTGTTGATTATAAGCAACGTTTATTTTTCAGGAGAAAGGTCAAGCATCGGGGAAGGAACCCATCGAAAGGGAATGATAACTCTGATGCCTCGAGTAAAATTGTCATCCTAAAGCCAGGGCCGAAAGGCTTGGTGAATTCTGAGGCCGAGACCATCCATCCATCAGCCCAAAATTCTACTGCTGATGATAAAAGGAAAGTGCCGAATGAGAGGGTTAGTTCTAACTTTTTTCTTGCTGAAATCAAGAGGAAGTTTAAATATGCTATGGGAAAAGATCACCATGAACTCTCTGCTAATGTTTCTGATAGATTTCATTGTGATCATCACACTATGAGAGAGAGTGAAAAGGGTGTTATCAAGGAAAATGCTGCAAGGAATTCTACTAGTAAGGACCATTTTTTTATTGAAAGAATTTCCAGACCTTCCATCAATGGCAAGCGAGCAGAGAAGGCTGGGAAACTGAAAAACTTGGAAGTAAATCAAGATTTGGGAAATATTTATAACAATAGGAGAAGCCCGTCTAATATTTATGTCGAGGCGAAGAAACATCTTTCTGAGATGCTTAGCAGTGGGGACGAGAGTGTAGATTTTTTAAGGGGACACGTACCTAAGACACTCGGTCGGATTCTCTCTATTCCTGAGTATAGTTTTTCTCCCATTAGTAGTCCTAAAAAGGACTACAAGCACAGCCCAATTACTTCAGAGATGAGATTTTCTGCTGGTATCAGTCTTTTAAATGGTAATAGTAATGAAATTATGCTATCGCCCAAGGGCGTAAATAACGATATTCCAATCAGTCCAGGAAAAGTTCCATTGTGCGTTTCTGATGACACCCCAAGCACCGTGCAGCCTCCAATTGATAGCCATAATATTGTTGATCAAAGTACAAGGGAAGTTGATGTGAGCTCTAGTACTAATGGGATGAATTCTGAAGGTATTATATCTCTAGATAGTCCAGTTCATGGGATTAGTCTAGTCATCAATTGGCCTGTCCAATCTTCTAGTTTTATTTATTAACCTTTCATATTCAATAATAAACTTGCAGGTGATATTGAGATTCTAAAAGTGAACGAAATTGCAGTCCATGAGGAGAGAAGTATTTTGGACACTCCCTCTGATTCAATTGGCTCTTCCCCTCCGAGAGAAGATCAGAACGGTAAAATGCTCGATGCATGTGATGAGAGAAGTGTTTCTGATGTTTCCTCTGACCCGATCGCCTCTTCCCCCATCAGAGAAGATCATAACGATGACACGCCAGATGTGGGCGATGATAAACCTTCCAAAAGCTTGCCTCAAGTAATCTATCTTCTAACTTTTGTGTTTATATCTCTCATTATTTCCCTTACTATAAGTTTATAACATATAACTATAAGGTGAATTAGCTTATGTTATATCCCACGATGATGAAAATCCATCTGAAATATTCAAGTTGTTACAATAAGCCTGCTTCTGGTTTACTAATCTATGATAAATTAACTTCCCATCTGGAAAAAACGTTAAATGGTCAGTTTTTCCAATGTTTGATGCTTATACATGTTCTCAAAGTAGTAGTACTGCTCGAGATCATCTTGTGAAATGTACTTTCCTACAGTACTGAATACCCAATATGTGTTTATGGAAATTTTTCGAGATCATCTTGTGAAATGTACCTTCCTACAGTACTGAATACCCATTATGTGTTTATGGAAATGTTTCGCTTAAACCATTTCTTCTGTTTAGGATTTGAGTGAAGAAAATAGATTGCCACCATCTCCCTCAACATCTCCCTCCAGCTCATCTACACTCGAAAAGGCTGTTGGAGATTTAGAGTGCATTTCTGATGTTCAGGAGCGGCCGAGCCCTGTTTCTGTTCTAGAGCCACTATTTTTAGAGGATAACTTGAGCCCCGTGTGCGCCATGTCTCTGCCTGGTAGACATCTAAGATCAATGATGGAGTTTATTCGTATATTTTATGTTTGATTTTACCTAACTTCGGTAAGTGTTAAGCTTCTTATGATAATACTAACCTTGGCTACTATCTGTTCATTCTCTCAGTGGGGTTACCAGTACAACCAGTGCATATTGAATTTGAAGATCGTGAACATGCAGAAACCGATAAAGCTAGCGTCCCGAAATCGTTTAAGGAAGATAAGGAAGTCATTTTTGACTATGTAAAGGCAGTGTTATTAGCGTCAGGCCTTACCTGGAACCAAATCTGTGTAAAGTGGCTTTCTTCAGAACAGCTTCTTGACTTGTTACTAATTGACGAAGTAGAGCTTTTTCCAAACCAGCTATGCTCCGACCATAAGCTCCTCTTCGACTGTATTAACGAAGTACTCGCAGACGTGTGCCAAAGCTATCCTCCATGGTTCTCATTTGTAAAGCCTAATTTACGGTCCGAATATCTTGTCGAGATTTGTGAAGGAGTATATTGGCTTCTTCTTCCATTGCCACAGCCTCTTACATTGGACCACCTTGTTACAAAGGACATGAGCAGAAGCAGAGCATGGATGCACCTTCATTCTGATGCTGAAACTATTGGTACTGAGACGTGTGAAGCCATATTTGACGATTTGGTGGATGATACAATATTAAGCTGCGTCTTACACGATAGTTCAGAATCCGATGACGGATCTCACTCGGAGAATGGAGATGTGAGGGATAACTTGTAAAGAATTAGAGTCAGTCTGCATCTGGTGATCGTAATAATCAACTAGGGAGGGCCCCTTCTTTACGAACTATAATACGACTGAGCTTTTGTTCTAACTTGGTCTCCTGCGATCTGTGTAGATATCATCAACCACAATCTTAATAGTTCCATAACCATGGCTTTTTCTAGCCTTCCCTGGTTGTTTTGTCGTCAAACTAATGCCTTCGACGGAGAAGGTTCAAGAGTTCGTTCGTCCGCAGAAACAGTCTGGTTTTTTCCAGATATCATCTTTGGGATCAGGTGCGAGGTTCACCTAGCTGTGTCGTTGGAGGTGGCAGCCTCCTTTGTAGATCTTGTAGAGTTTTGTGTGTTATATTAGTCGAGGATATATCAATATCGATATGGCGTGGTTTGATTCATTGATTTTTTTTTTTTCTGTTCTGGTCACTTGTTAGTGTCTCGTGCGCTTTGTCGCCATATTTGCAAAGCTTTTATGACAATGACTGAGAATTTGCTTGTTTTTCGTATAAAGATGTAATAAAGGGCGTTCCCTATTGACATTTTCACGCACTGAAGAAGAAGTTTTATGCATTAGCTTTTCCTTTGCTAAAGTTTGTGCCTTTCCCCTTTTCTTATTCTGTGTATTTTCTTTATTCTTTGATCCAAACTACAAAATCCAAAACTCTGATCCTAAGGAATAGTTGGATTTGTTCGGTTTCGGTTTCGGTTAGTTTGATGGACGATTTTCTTCAGTTGATAATCATTATTCTTTACCGTGTTTGGTTGGTGTTAATTTTGGTTTTTTACGTGCAACCCCAATAAATAGTTAGATTGGTTTAGTTGAAATAGATTTTGTCGGTTTCAATTGGTTCAATAGTCGAGTTTCGTTGATTTTTTAAAATTTGTAATTAAGTAACTTGTAAGTGTTAAAAGTTAATACCTAACTTGTGTACTATAAATTTGTAGCATTCAAAAACTGATGAGACGAGCAATGCAATTTTGTTATCAGTTTGTGTATTTAATTGATGTTGGTATTCACACTATATGAAAATTATGATTTATCATCCATTATTGTAATTTTGTTCATAACTGATTTTTTCTTCTATTTATATTTTAATTATATTATGCAGTTGTGTATAGAAATTTCTTATTGAAGTCTCTTTATACACAACCACGTCAAGTTGTTTAATCTAATCAACATATCATTTTTTTAAGGGTAATCAACATATCTTATTTGGACATATACAACTAACATACCTTTAAATATGGTCGAATAATTGATTTATTATCAATGTAGTTTTGCAAAAATAACGAACAATATTAATGAACACATAATTACGTTTGGCTCACACGGTCACGTTTTATATTTAAATTATGATTATTAGATATAACTGACGATAGAACTCATTTACAAGTTTGAATTTAAAAATAATTTTTAAAACAAAAAAGTTTATCTTTGAGAAAATAAAAGAAACAACTCTAAAAAAATTTATAGTTTAAATATATATATATTTATAATTTTTTTTTCGGTTGTTACAAACACTCCACCTAAAAAGAAATTTCGTCCTCGAAATTTACATAAAAGAATAATTTAGCATATCTATCTATCGTATCCTTTTCAGTTTCCTATATATTGCAATGAGAAAAGAATATGAGATCAAGGCAGATAAAAGAAAAAAAAAAGTAAAAAATCTAACCAGAAAAACAACCCCCACAAAACCAAGAACAAGACAAAAAATACAAACAAAACACACACTTGAAAAGAAAAAAATAACCCAATTGTGAAAATAACTTTGGAGCTGATTCCATCAAAGTTCGGCCTTCAAAATTACCACCATCTCGCCAATTGAAGCACAATCATAAGCATCACTCTGAACAAAGATATAGTATAATCAAAACCGGAAAATAGATATCTCATAGATTATAGATTATGGAATTACATGCTCTTCAAATAAATATATCTTTTATATACGAGTGCGTTTTCTTTACCAGAAAAGCCATCGGAAACTAATGTTAGGTTAATTATTGCTCAAATAAAGTATAGATTGAAAAATTACTATTACCCAAAAATGGTAGTCAAATCGAAGCGAACATAACTCAACGGTAATCGACATATGTCTCCAACAAAAAGGTTGTGAATTCGATCCCCACCCCCACATGTTGTATTAGGAAAAAGAAAACGAGTAGTCAAGTCGTATTTATTTCATACAAATTTCTCATAAATCTAATTAGACGTCGTATTAAAGTTATTTTAAATAATTCCACAAAAAAAAATTAAAATAATAATAATGCCACATAAACAGTACAATTTAATAACTATCGTTTTCACAATTTTATCTTCAAACAGCCTTACTATTTTACCCTATAAAGAAACTTGGGCTTACCAAATGTTCTTATTTCCAAGACACCGACCAGACGAAACACAATTTTAGATTAGATTATTGTAAAATAAATAAGAATAAAAAATGAATAAATAAATGTCAAAGATTCATTCTTGTAATTGTAGCCCACAATCCCAGCCCCGATGTTACTTGGATTTTTCTTTTTTTAAAATAACGTTTATTTCCAAACTATTAAACATATAATGTATTGATGAAAACTTATTTAAAAAATAATGCTTTTGAACTTTTCAAATTACTCGACTCTGAATGATATTTATGTGAGTTAGCTGAACAAATTTCAAGCGACATGTTAACTCAGTACTCATCAGAAACGATATGCGAATATAGGAGAAAAAGGGTAAAATATCACAAGGAAGCATTGAACACAAATAATTATAAGATACATCAAATGGTGGTATAGGAACTACTGAAACTTTACTTTGTATTAGCTCGTACAAAGACAATACAATCAATGTTTGAAGTGGTTCCTGAAATTAGGAAAAATGCAGTCAAAACTTGGGAGTCTCCTAAAAAGGAAGTGAAGCCAAAATCTTCCCTCTTAAGAGACCCCCAAAATAGTGAAAGTGAAGTAAAATAAAGCTCTACCTTCCTACTTTGCCTTTCCCCTCTTTCCTTTTTTACCAGACTTTTTACCCCTTGATGGTCTGTTCTTCATGTGCTGAATTCTATTTTCCTTCTTCTGTCGTTCCTTCCGAATTTGGTCGAGGTTTTTAACTTCCGGACGCACATGAGCATTAGGCACTGAATGCTTATTCTTGCCTGGCCCAAACTTTCTTTTATTTCCCGAAAATCGTTGATTTCCTGCAACCAGATTTGATAGCCTTTCACATATGTTGGAAATTGGAATACTAAAATAGTAAAACTAAGTGAAAGAAAAGTCGAGATCAACTCATGATGGCGGATGAAGGAACAAGTGTATTACCAGCAGTGTTTATGGCTTCACCATTTCGTTCTGTTCCTTTTAGAGAGATCTTATTGTGTGATCGTTCTTTCCATTTCTTGTATATGCCGGTCTTGTTAGCTTTTACTTTTGCACCGCTTTCTGTCTTTACCTGTTTATTTTATAGAAGAAAATAGCTTCTCATAAAGATATTCCTAAGCCCTAGAAATAGAGATAGAATCAATGCTGAGAGAATTTTTTAAACATTAACACCAAAATGGTAAATGGATCAACAACGTACCTTTCCACTGGCTGTGACCCGATCGCCATTGTTTAACTTCACATATTTCTTACCCCGCTGTCACCAAAAAGTAGTAAGATGTTATATTGATTAGATTTTAGATGAGAATAATAATATCTACATTTACTCATGCTACGTTTACCCGTGTTTGGTAATGGTACCTACCTTATCCCAATGGTATACGGATTTCTGTTTCTGCATGCCAGAACTATCATCTGCGACTAGATCTAGAACAGCAGTATCCAACCTAAAAGAGATGCACTTATAATTGTTATCAAATAAGAAAAATGCTGGAAGATATAAGATACAGAAACCCAACCCCTTCCCTTCCCCTCCCCCTTCAATGAAATATTTGTAATATTACTGGCTAAGAAAATTAGTAGGTTCAATCATAAATTAGAACAGTTAACAAAGTTGTATAATGAAGTACCTGTTAGACCCAAAACCTTGATCAGCTTTTACAGTTAGTCCTGCTTCGGTATGCTGTGAGTCAAACCAAAACAAGAGTCAGCAAGATTAATATATTTATATTTTTGCAATATCATAAGAAAGTATCATAATGGAACTTTAGAAAGAAGGGGAAAAAAGAAAAGAGAAAAAGGCAAGCAGAAACATCAAAGGTAAGTAAATGGCAAAAGACCTACATGATTTGTTGGTACTGAACTTATGTAAAACTCCTCATCCTTGAAACTTGCCGTCTTTCTTCTCTTTAATCCTCGAGGTCCTAAAACCCCAAAAGATATCCAATCCATTATATAAGCACGAGGGAAAATCTTGAAAAGCTAATGGGAGAACACTAAGAAAATTTATTACTATGCTCCGGAGTTGAGAATTAATTTGACAAAATTGGTTCTGGATGCTGCTACTAACTTTCCATCAAGAACATGATCAGGACTTGACTCATATATGCACTCTTTTGATCAAAGCTAGACATTTTCTTTAAAAAATTTCAATAGATTTGGGTAGCATTCCATGCTCACATATGTACTCTTTAGATGGAATGACATCAGTCTCTCTTCCAGTTTCGGTAAGGAGGGGGGGATGGGAAAGAGAGAATGCCATACCTTTCTTCTCCTTATCCTTTGGAGAAATGTTTTCCAATGGGAGTTCCTGAAAATATCGAATACAATTTAGCAAGATATACTTTGAAAAAGCAAACTGCAAACTTAAAGATCATAATTTCAAATTATTAATCATTATCGGGCAGATCTTCGCAAGGAACCTCAGGCCTCTGTGGTCAAAAGCTCAACAGTGAGCTTTTGCCTTTCACTATAAACATTGAACATTAGGAAAAAGAAACCCAAATAATCCAAAGGAGACGACCACCTCCTCCACATGCTTAGCAGAGCGTTGCTGATGAACTAAGTTAATGACCTCCTCATGAATAGCTCTCTTTCTCTTCATCACATCAGCCCATTGGCTAGGACCCTGCAACAGTGCCGTTGTTGAAGAAATCATTTGACATCAACGAGGAAAGGAAAAAAAAATCTTAAAAATTTATTATGCAAAATGGAATTACAAAAGACAAAATTATAAACAATCTTATTTCAAAAGTAAAATAGTGAGTTTTATCAACTTAACAAAATTCAAGTTTGTTTAGTTTGACCGAAACTAATTTCAGGAGGATCACAAAATAAATGAACTCATATCAATTCAACTTATCTGAACCAGATCAACCCAAACAAGTAGTCGAAATTGAGTTGATCACATTTCCAAGTCATCACATATTTTTAACACCTCTAGAGTTCATCCCACCAAATCCATTGTGGTCAGAGGTTGAATATGACATTTTGAAATCTTCGTGTGGGCAGTTTTTTTGTTGTAATGTGTGAAATATAAATTCAAAGGTGATGAACAATACTACGAGGAACATAAAAGATCATTCGGAAACTGTAACATTTGTTTCTTCTACCTGGAGCAATTCTCTAAACATTTTTGTAATTATACTACTATCCATCGTCCGGGTCAATAGGAGATTCTTTTTAGAACACAATGACACAATTGTATCACCTATAGAATATATCATGTTCAAGTAGCATCGTAATAGGAGATTCTTTCTTGTAACTTATTTGGCCTTGTTTCAAGGTTTTTCTTCCTCTTATTTATATTTCATTCATCCATAGAAATTATTTCACATAAACAGTATTTAACACTGTCAACCTGAGATTTTCATTTTTTCTTCATCAACACAACAGGAATGATGTTAGTTCATAGAAATGCTACCTACGTATGTATAATAATAATAAATAAAGCTTATTAATTCATCAACAGATGGTTATAAAATTATTTCACCAACAGCCACAAGCTAGAAAAGTCACAAAACCCATATACAAACCTGATGATGCCTTAACTTAGCAGCTTCTCCTTCAGCTTCAAGTATAGTCTGCTTGGGTCTGATGAAATAAAAAATTGTTAGAAGCACGATTTACCAGGCCAAGACTAACTTTTCTAGATTTCTTAAAACCTACAACTGAAAAAGGAAAACAAGCTATTTGCATTGACCTGAATGTTTTTAAACGCTCTGAGAAGGCCAATGCCATTAGTTCACCACCTTCCAATACATTTTTGAAGATTGGATGCAACCCTTCTCGAGGTAAGTCCTTTGCCCTTCTGATAGACTCTTTTGAAGGTAGAGGTTTTGTCTTTGAATACAAGCGAAAGGCATTCGAACTGGTTTTCTGCAGAGAAATCAATTCTGCTGAAGAATCAATAGTTTCTCTAATTCTATCAGAAGCAAGATCAATAACTGTCTGTGGGAGACGTCCATATACAGTTTCTCCACTTGCAATTGCATTCTCTATTTTAGAGATCACTCCCTCCTTATCAAGTAAAACCTCATCTTCCGTAGGTGCAGCTCTTATAGGTTTTGAGAGAAAAAGATGAAGATCTAAAAGGTTAGGGAGATCTTCAGAAGTTACAAATGAAAATGCTGTACCAGTTCGACCAGCCCTAGCAGCTCGTCCAACACGATGTACAAAGATTTTAGGTTTTGGAGGGAAGTCCCAATTGATAACATTATCAAGCAATGGGATGTCAATGCCCCTAGCTGCCACATCAGTCACTATTAAGAACATTGTTTTTCTAGCTCTAAATCTTGATATATGAATCTTACGAGCATCTTGGTCCATGTCACCATAGCATACAGACGGCTCAATACCTTCCTCTCTGAACAAAACATTTAAAAACTCCACATGATGCTTAGTGGATACAAAAATCAAACTTTGTTGATCAGCACTAATGTGCTCTCTGATTAAATACAACAATGCTGCATTTTTCTCTTCTTGACGCAAAGTAAAGAAAACAAGCTTTAAGTCAGGGCTAATCTTAGTTTCCAAATCAAGGCGCACAAGCTGGGGATCACGAAGACCAGCCTTTGCAAACTCTGCAAGAACACTTGGTAAGGTTGCACTGAAAAGCAAGGTTTGACGATTTTCACTCAGTTGTGCAAGGATTTTATGCAACTGCTCGGCAAAACCCATGCCAAAGAGACAATCAGCTTCATCAAAAACTACATATTCCACCGTGCGCAAGGACATGTCATCAACCTCAGACAAATGGTGCATTAGCCTTCCAGGAGTGGCAATTATGATATCAGGACTTTGAGCCAATTCTTCAAACTGTGTTTCCATACTATCACCGCCTACCAATAAACTAATTCGAAGATCTGCAGCAAATAATAGATGATAAATAAATATGATCATTTCAGTGATACATTGCATAATTTTATCGCCAATTGAAAGACATTAACAACATAGCTACTCTTCAAGCTTTCCATTACATGTCATTGCAGGCACATCATCTACTAAAACAAAATTAATTCCAAAATCTAGCAGGTTCAAATTAAGTATTTTCCTATGAGTTTGACATTTTGACAGTTTTATGTGTTTCAATCGTTGCTAACAACTCGAACCAATATGACTAAACAATAACAGAAAACGTTTAGGAACCTGTGAAGTGAACTGTGTTCCAATCATATGGCAGGCATTGAAATCCTAAAAAATCTCATAAATCAGAACTCTAATTAAGAGAATTAAACTGACCCGTGAATTTCCCAAGTTCCTTGGTGAACTTGAGAGTCTGAAGCGCCAAGTCCCTGGTAGGAGACAAAATGAGAGCCCTAACACCACCCTGAGGATCGTGCTGTTTTAGCCGCTCCAACATAGGCACCAGAAAGGCAGCAGTTTTACCCGACCCCGTCCGTGCCATGGCCACCACATCCGCGCCGGAAAGTATGAGCGGCATGGTTTTCCTCTGAATTGGGGTGGGCACTCTATAGCCCTTGCGCTTGATTCCTCTGAAGACATTGGGACTGAGGCCTAAAGACTCGAAGCCTCCAGACTTGGCCTTCTTCTGCTGCTTCTCTCTACGCTTCAGCTCCGCTTTGGAACTGACATGAAAGGGCTCGTCCTGCTTCCCCATAGGATCCCTTGAGCTTGCAGTGGATCTTCTTCCTAACTTCGCAGAAGCGAAATATGTAACTACGGCTAGGGGTTTTCACTGGTCGGGTCGGGTTGGGTTAGGGGCATTTTTTTTGTACCAACCCGAATTTTCGCGTTTGCTTGTGTTCTTTGAAAGAAGAATCCAAATTGGCACCTCTCCTTGACGAATAAAAGATGTGCCTTTAACATCTATCTGCTACACACACACACACACACACACAAAATAAATAAATAAATAATCCAGGAATTATGAATTGATTCTCTTTTCTATTTGAACTTTGTCTAACTATAAAGATTAAAACAGCACAACGAATGTGAATTTTGGCAAGTGTTTGTTTATTGGCCTTATTTTCCTCCTGGACTATGAAGGACTGTAGATATATAAAGCAAAGGAAGGAACCGAAGTGCTGACCTGAAGGCTGAAGCTGCGACGGCGGGCGGCGACGGAAGCTGCGAAGGCCCGCGTCCACGGGAGCTTAAGTGAGAGAAAAACTGGAGAGAAAGGCTTGAGAGAAAACCTAACCTACCATCAACGGTTAGGATTAAAACTCTTGAAGATTAAAAATTATTATATATTTATAATTTAAATATATATATGTGTGTGTATATATATATCTTTCGGTCGGGTCGGGTCGGGTGAACCCATGTTTTTTAAGATCGAACACGAGATCCGATCTGACTTGGTCGAGTTGGAAATTTCGCAATCTACCCAATTCGAAGATTAATTGAGGGGGGTTTTCCTTTTCCTTTATATAAGAAATTTTGGAGGGTGAAATATGTACGATCTATTCTTTCCTTAAACCAACAGCGAACCAATTTTTCTTATTTGACAGCCCTTCTTTTATTTATTTATTGATAATAAATAAGTAACTCGAGCTTGAGCCTCCATCATAATAAAGTGTAACAACTAAAGTTTTTTAGTGGATAATATACAATAACATTATAGCTGTATATACATAGCATTAATGGCAAGGTATAATTGTAATTCTTTCTTTCCAATTTACAATTAAATGTTTTTTCAAATCTTATATTTACTAATCTCACGGACAACCGATCTTACAACATTAATTCCTAAGGTAGGTGGTCATCATAGGTTTGAACTCATTCCTTCTTAGTTAACTCTAACCTCTTTGGATCAATGAGTCACTAATGATGGTTTAGTTTGGAAAATCAATTATAGTTAAGTCACTTTTTTTTTAAATCACTATTTTCATTATCATTCCCAAACACGTAATAGTGACGAGAATATCTGTTTCGAGATCAATGTTTCTAAATTACAATACAAATGCACAATATGCCAAAAAAAGGAGGTGTAAAGGCTGGAGTTTCTCTCATTTTCTATGTTGTATTTGTATTTTATGTTGAACCTGTAAATAAACACCATTTACAAGTTGACTCCCAAAGAACATCTGCCCAAGTTCTCAATGATGCTAAACTATAAAATTTCAGGCGACACCTAAAGGGCCATGGAAAATCCAATTACAATTATTTCAGTTACACTAAGCTTACAAACACACATAATTGCCACATCAACTCTAACTCAAACTCTCGAGGAAGATAAAAGACGCACCCGACGGTTTAGATGTCTTCTTCCATGAGCTCGTTTTCATTAGTCAAATATTTTCTCTTATCTCCATATTGCATGTATGTTAGGATACCGAATATATTAAATGAAATTAAGTAACTATACTGCAATATCCAAAGAGAAATTACAATACTATAACATTTCGAGAGGGCTATCTCTCTCTCCCAATGGTGCCATGTGCCCAAACAAGAAGGACAGTATACGCAATCATTGTCCCGCATCGATGCAATAACAATCATCAATTGCAAATAACCATCCACCTCGCTCATAGCACATTGTTCTCATTATCTCTTGCGAGTGCTCGTTACGACTTATGCCACCCACTATAAGAACATCTTTCCTGTCGCGGCGAGCCATGGCTCGTTCTGTGATTTCCACGAGCATATCAAATAATGTTTCCTATAACACAGAGCAATACATCGAAAATCAATGAAATGGGATTTGTAAGTTATTTTACAGAATAATGGCAGTGGCATGGTGTACAACAATTTTATAAGTTTACTCAAAGTTTGACATCATCCGTTAAAGAGCACAACCCAACTCACAAACTCTGTTTTATTATAGAATGGCCCAAGGTTTATAAGAGCTGTACCTGAGATTTTCACCTCATACGATTCCTCGTTCAATTCTTTCAAAGTCATTGGATCATTTCCTCGTTCAAGAATCTCCTCTCTTCTTCAATTCAGTCCCGAAGAGTGATCAGGACCAATTCAATCATGTTTTCATTCATTTTGGAATTTGGGCTCTTCTGCGTCGCTTTTATTTACTTATTTTTCCCTATCTGTTTTGTTTTTTTTTTTCATTTCCATCATTCCTTAAGTCCCCGTCCAGCTCATAAATGGAGACAGAACCAAATCTAATGGTAAATATAAATTAACTGTCGAGAGTGTCAGCAGGAGTACACTTATTACTTTTTAGTTTATCCTCAACAATTGCTTCAATATAGCTTAAAATCTTGCTGAATGATACGTCCATCCCTTTCACAACATATGGGAGTTCGATAAACTTTTATACCTTATTTGCAAGTTGTGGATGAAGAAAATCAATAGATCAAATAAAGCACGTTATTACTGTTAACCCACACAATCGCATTTTATATTTAAATCGTGATTACTAGATATAACTTACAATATAACTCAATTTGTAAGTTTTGGTATTAAATAAATATATTTATTTTGTTTTATTGTTTTTAGTTGATGTATATTGCAAGAGAAAAGAGAGGTATGAGATAAAAAGGTAGAACAATAAAATAAGATTTGAAAAAGGAACAGTAAGAAATATAACGAAAAAAAAACCACCACACAAAATCAATAACAAAACCAAAAATACAAACAAAATTAACAAGCTATGAACTCGAAAAGATAAAATGACTCAACTATGAAAATAACTCTCAAGCCGACTTTATCAAAGTTCGACCTTCAAAATGAACACTATCACGCCAAGTGAAGTACGAACATAAACATCACTCCGAATAAGATGTAATATAATCGAAACTAGGAAATATATACTCCATAGATTATGAAATTACGTACTCGTCCGATAAATATTTCTTTTATATAAGAAAAATCATTGAAAACTAATGCTAGGTTAATTATTACTCAAATAGAGTATAGAATGTAAAATCATTATTATCAAAAAAACCAAGTAGTAAAGTCGTATTAATTTCATACAAATTTCTCATAAATCTAATTAGACGTTGTATTAAAGTTATTTTAAATAATTTTATAAAAGAATTATCAAAAAAATTAAAATAATAATAATGCCACATAAAAAGTACAATTTAATAACTATCGTTTTCACATTTTCATCTTTCAAAGAACACAGAACGAAATCTCGTTACCATTTTACCCTATAAAGAAACTTAGGCTTACCAAATTTTCTTATTTCCAAGACACTGACTAAGAAGAAACACACAATTTTAGATCAGAGTAAAAAAATGAATAAAAAAATGTCAAAAGATTCAATTTTGTAATTGTGGCCCAATATTTTGGGATTTAACAAAACAGCCCCGGCCCCCATGTTTCGATGGCTTCGAAAGTGGGCATTTTAGCATGAAGATTTAACAAAAGTGGACATTCACTAAATAAATAAAAACATATTTATTTCTTATTAATTACCAGATCACCCCCACTCTTTTCTTTATTCCAACACAGGCAGAGTAACAGAGGCATCGTCGTCGTCGTCGTCATCAGCATTAAGCTGAAGAGTCAAAGCCCTCAAGCCGCGAGACCCTTCTTCTCCTTCACGAATTCCGCCATTTTTGTGCTCTCCAAACTGTACGCAAGCTTTTTTTTCTTTTTCTGTTTTTACATCTCTCCGTGGCTCCCAAATCTCACACAGTTACGCCATCCAACTGAAATCCCCATATTGTTTTCCCCATTCTGGGTTCTACAAGTCTTCTTCTTGTTTTCCATCTTCTGAATCACGTAAAAAACCCTTGCTCCATTGCGTACTCGTACCCAATTATTCACTCCCAGAGGAACCGGCTTGCTGCGTCGAACCCGGGATCAGGTTTTTCCCTAAACCCTAGTTTCCGTCTGGGCATATTTGTATCTTCAAATTATGTTATTTGATTTGATGCGTTTATGTACCGTGGGTATTTTGTGTGACTTTGAATTTTCCTCAGATCAGGCGTCCTTTCCCTCGAAATTTAGGGTTTATAGCAGCTCTTACGAACTGTTCGCGAGTTTAGTTTTGTTTAATCTACTTGAGCGTAATATTCTATATTTATTATTATGGGGGTTATTCGAGCTGATTAGAGCTTATTGGGTTTTATATTTAGTATGTCTTCGAGCCTCTGTCGACGAACTTCATATTATGGGCAACATCTTGGCTCATTCTTCAAGAGTCAGGGTGTTCCTCTCTTATCTTAATGTGTCACGCCAACTGTAGTTTACTTCACTCAGTCTTGGTGCATGTATTTTATATCAGCATTGTCACTTTATGCCTGTTAATAATTAGAATAATCTTCAGTTCACAAGACATATTCTGGATTAAAATTTAAACTGCAAACTTATGGACTGCAGATTTAGATGGATGCGATGTAGTTTGTAAACTATGACAGAGGTATATTTTTGCAAGGCATATTTTTAAATGCAACCGTGTGTCTACTTGAATTGCATTGTGATAGTCTTTGACAAGATATGTCAAATTCTGGAACCGAGTTCGTAATACATTGAAATGTGCAGTCATGCAAGCAGAGTTTGCGACAATTTGTGTTGTTTATGATACATCGCTCGCACTGCTGCTGTATATTTATAAGATGTTCTATCGATACATAAGTTTGTCCAGTTTATTTGAGTCCATTCTTGGTGGCTTTCGGGTCCTCCTTTTTCTAGACAGAGGAATTATTTTGTCTATGCCTGTTTTTTTTGCTATTTTGTGGGTTACTTGGCTCAAGAGGAACAACATAGTTTTTAGGGGTTAGAGAGATATTGGGAGGATATTTGGGAGCTTGTTAGATTTAATACCTCTCTATGGGTGTTGGTTGCAAAGGTTTTTTTGTAATTGTTAGGTAGATGTTTTTCTTTTGGATTGAGGTCTCTTTTTTAAGGTCAGTCCCCTTTTTTGGGCTAGTTTTCTTTATACACCCTTGTCATTCAGTTTCTCATTAAAAAAAAAAAAAACTCATAACTTTTATACCTAAAGTTGTATGCAATGCATATCTGATTCCTTGGACTCGGCTTCATACACAGTTGATAAGATCTTGAATTCCAGAACATGCATCCTAAGTTTAAGTTTTTTGCTATTGATTGAACTCGACTAGATTTTGAATTACTCAGTTGAATCTGCACAGATGAAGAATTTGCAACTGGTTCCTACACTTTTCTATACACCTTCTTTGGTAGGACAGAGATGTAAGTTTTTTTGATGTGGTCTGTTTGGCACAGCTTTATATAGCCGACCGATGCTGACGGAAGTATGCAGTTGATGGTTGGGAGAAATGCAAAGGTATCATCCTGCCAGCTGCACTAGTGCAGTTAATAATAGTGCAATAGGTGGGCCATCGGCAAGGGATACTGTCCGAGCTGATTCTTCTTCACTGCCAGCCAATTTTCCCTTAAATCCTAGGTAAATAGAATTATAGATTATGTGAAACTGGGGTTTTTTTTTTTCAAATAACAATTGCACGGGGCGTTCTTCCTGTAACTTTTCTCTTTTTGTTCTCTGCACGGTATGATTACATTTTTTTGAATGCATTTACTATTTTAGAGCTTTTACTGCAGTATCATGGTTTGAATTACTGGGTCTTTTGTAATTTCATACCATCAAAAAAGAATTACTGGATATGTATGTCTTCTTTAGGGAAAAATGCAAATTCTCCCCTTCAACTATTAAGCTAGTTACGATGCTGTTCTCAAGATCTTTTATCTGATCAATTGTAGTACCTTTAAACTTCAGTAGTTGTTGCAAGGTAAGTCATACTTATAAAATTAATAACTTTCCTGTCAAGTATATTATGAAAATTACAAAACCCACCCCTAAATTATTAGAGTAGTTACAATTAAGTCCATGATTTTTTTCCCCTCTTGCTAAAGCTGTTAACTCTAGGGGAGATTGATTATTTAGAATTATGTGTGTATATATATTATATAATGATGAGAAACAGATATTTTGAAAAGAACGATAGGTAGGTTTATGTTAAAGCTAGTTAATGAGGGATAATTTCAATATGTAAAATTGGTATTAAAAGCACACTTAATAATGACTAATTGAGTTGTTTAATTAACTAATAGTGAAATT
This sequence comes from Momordica charantia, assembly GCF_013281855.1. Lineage (NCBI taxonomy): Eukaryota > Viridiplantae > Streptophyta > Magnoliopsida > Cucurbitales > Cucurbitaceae > Momordica > Momordica charantia. The sequence goes on along the minus strand of NW_028275163.1, from coordinate 2,630,057 downwards.
TAATTAATTAACCAAACCTAATAAAATTATTTCTTAGTTTATTAATAATTTTAACAGATTGAAAAACATGCAGAAAGAAAACAAAGAGAATGGCGGTTTAAGAAAAGAAAAAAAAGAAATGAGAATAAGGGCATTAGACAGAAAGAGTTGCGAGAAAAATAAATGTACAAAAAGGAAACAAGAGTGTGTATGGTTTAATGGAGAGATTATAGAAGGAATTGGGTGGTTTAAGAAGATTAAGAAAATAAAAGAAGTGAGATGAGGGCATCTCTCTTTCAATTTGATATTCCAGCGGAGAATAATGAGAACTTCAATAGATTTGATGGAAAAAATTAACCAATTTAATTGACTAGAGCTTTCCTCCGTGATGTTTTTTGGTTTATGCCTTTGCTTTTATGTGTTGATTTTACTTTTAAATTATTACTATCTGCTTGTATATTCTTCCTGCTCTATGAAAGTTTGTTTTTTACTTCTTCTTTTTTAATGATGAAGGTTATATTGTTATAGCCCTCGACGTTTATAGGGAGTGTAGGGCGATGGTGGAGGAGGTTTTGCTTTGTTCCCATTTCGAGATAGAGGTGCCCTATTGTGGTAGACTTGTTTTGTTGCAATCATTTGGGGTATTTGGTTAGAGAGGAATAGTAGAATTTTTAGGGGTGGGGAGGTCTTGGAGGAAATTTTGGGATTTAGTTAGACTTAATACCTCTCTATGGGTGTCGGTTTCTAAGGCCTTTTGTAATTACCATCGATATATTTCCTCTATTACAAATACATGGTGCTATATTGAATGTGGTTCCTTGTTTATTGCTTACATGATTATGAGCATCTATAACGATTAGTTGTATGGCTTGCTTGCTGTTCAATCTTTCTATTTCTGGGAGGATATGCTGACTTGCCTATTATTCTTTTCTCTTCTTTTTCACCATGAATTTATCTCTCCCAAAATGAAACTAATAGTTATTGATTTGCAGGCGGCCTGCTCCACTTACACCATACAAGTTGAAGTGCGAGAAGGAGGCTTTAAATAATCGGTATCATTTTGCAATTATTTATTTTTATCATACTTCTTGTTTGGTATTTCGTTCTTGAATATTTGTTTTATCTGATTTACATCATTTGTTGGATGCAATTTAATTTAACTTTTTTTAATTTTTAGAAAGTTCGGAGTATTGGATTGCCATCTATATTTTTCCTACCTAGTATTTTCTTTTTCTCACAGAATGATTTGTTCTCTTTCAATCTTAGGCTAGGGCCTCCCGACTTTCACCCTCAAACTCCAAACTGTCCCGAGGAGAACCTCACCAGAGAGTATGTGCAGTCGGGATACAGAGAGACCGTTGAAGGGCTTGAGGTGCATCTTTCTTAACAGCAGCTTTAGGGTTGAAATTTTGATTGAGTTTATGTATTCATAAATTTTTTTCTGGGTTGGTTAAGTTTAATGAATTCAAGCAATTAAATTAAACACACATTTTGGAGGTTTTAATGCACTTCAGGATGTTTTCTCCTCTTCCAATTTCCTTCTTTCTCTCATTCTTTTGCTTACTTCATTTGACTATAATGGTTTCTTAAAGTCAGAAAATTGATTGATATTCTTCGATTTGGAATTGTTTGATTCTCTTTGCTACTACATCTGGATGTTACAGTAACCTGGAACCGATTCTTTGCATGGCTCACTTGTAAAAGTATTATGTACGTGATCTGGTCGCATTTTCACGGAGCCTTCTGTCATAGCTTGAGATTAGAGCTCAAAATACATTCAGTATCGTAATGCAACTTCTTGTTACTGTTGCCTCTCAAGAAGTTTATTGCAAATTTGTGTCCTCCATTTATTTTTTCTATTACTTTTGCCATTATTTAGGTTAGAATAGCATAAAAGTTGCAGTGTTTATGTTATTGTTGAACTATACAGTATGCCTCTCCAGATAATTTAACATGACTTGATGGGTCCAGCTTATAAACTGTTCATTTATTTATTTTTTATAAATAGATCTTTACTTCATGGGTAAAAATTTCATTCCTTATCTAGATTGCTTTGTTGTGCCTGTAATAAAAATATCTGGTTACAGCTTGACCAACTTGATTAAGTTTGTTATACCATTGGTTAAAAAGATTGACTATTCTGACTAGTAGTTAGCCTCTTGATTGTATAAAGTGCCTATTTGACTTGCGTTTATAACAATATAAGCAATTTAATTTTCTCCCAAATTTGTTATTTAATATTATTAAAACCTTTTTATTTGTAATAAATTTTGTTTCTTTTAAAAAAGATCAATAACTTATTTGTCTTTGTTGAGTGTGTCAGGAGGCCAGAGAGATCTTATTGTCTCAGGTTCAAGCCTTTTCTAAGCATCTTGTCATCAAGTGCAAAGAAGTATGTTACTTGAATCATAGCTACCAAATTCTCATTTCGTACCCTTTGGAAAATTTTATACTGCTAAATATTTTAATCTATATGCTTTTTAAGGTGATCAATTGATTAGCTGTGTAATAAGGTTCGTCTTCATCTTTCTTTGCAGGCTATAAGAAAACGTCTAAGGGCCATAAATGATTCACGTGCTCAGAAGCGGAAGGTGAAGCATTCCTTGGTTTTTATTTTCTGGGGGCTTTTTTCTTTTATAAACCTTTAAGTTGGACATTCTTGTATAATTACATCTATTTTAGTTGAACACTTCACAAGTTCTTTCATGGTTTCAATATCCTTTCAAACAATCCATTTCTTAATCTCTTTTTAAAGTTTCCTCTTGTTTTTATATGACAGGCTGGTCAAGTTTATGGTGTTCCTCTATCTGTTTCTTTGTTAACGAAGCCTGGCATCTTCCCTGAACAAAGACCTTGTGGTGAAGATTTTCGGAAAAAGTGGATTGAGGTACTATCCCCTTCTGCATGCAGCAGGAAAGCGTAAAATTGATTTTAGCTACCCATCACTTTTTAATGTCTAGTAAGATTTTACATATTTCATGTTATAACTCAGTTCACCTTTTTTTTGGAAGTGTTTTTCCTAATGCTTCAATTGCTAGACATTGAATTGTAGTGTGGTAGTTTCATTAATTTGTGTGCATGGATGAGGGTTGATTAACGAATTACCATGTGATAAAAGTGTTACAGGAATAATTGTGATAAAAGTGTTACAGGAATAATTGTGATAAAATGTATAGTTAAGGTGTGGGGGGGAGTGTAAGGGCCATTTTCTCAGTTGATATACTTCAATCTGCTACATTCTCAAGTTCAATCACTTTTCTCATATTTTGATACATTATCTTCTCTTGATATAGGGTTTATCACAACAACACAAACGGTTGCGATCTTTGGCAGATAATGTTCCTCATGGGTATAGAAAAAGAGCTCTTTTTGAAGTTCTCATTAGGAATAATGTCCCATTGCTGAGAGCAACTTGGTTCATAAAAATTACTTATTTAAATCAGGTGAATGTGCTTAAACATTGTTATGGTTACTAAAAACCAGGTTGACAATTTTGAATGTAGCAGTTTATGGTTGTACACTGCAGGTGCGCCCTAATTCTGCTAGTATTTCATGTGGAGCATTTGACAAAGCTCAGTTGTCCCGCACAGAATTTTGGACCAAGGATGTGGTTGACTATTTGCAATGCCTTGTGGACGAATTTTTTTCAAGAAGCAATTCTCATTTGACTCCAGCAAACAAAGACCGGTCTCCACAGATGTTTTCTGTTGGGTTCTCACACACAAAGGGTGATCCTCCATCAACCGTTTTCGATGGTGAAGAGCCCTCATTACATTTCAAATGGTGGTATGTGGTCAGGCTCTTGCTATGGCATCAAGCTGAAGGACTTCTGCTTCCCTCTCTCATTGTCGATTGGGTGCTGGGACAATTAGAGGTGTTAACTGCTAAAATTATTAGAGAAAAATTTGGACATATTTTGAGTATTTAATTTCATTTCTCAGTAATTTGATTTTCCTGTTTGTTTTCTCAGGAAAATGATGTTCTCGAGATTTTGGAGTTGCTGCTGCCAATTATATATGGTGTTTTAGATACAATTGTCTTATCTCAGACCTACGTACGCACTCTTGTCAGAATTTCTCTTCGGTTTATCCGAGATTCTTTTCCTGGTGGATCAGATCTAGTAGATAATTCAAGGAGAGCGTACACAACATCTGCTTTGGTGGAGATGGTTCGCTATTTAGTTCTGGCTGTGCCTGACACATTTGTTGCTTTGGATTGCTTTCCATTTCCACCTTGTGTTGTATCACATACAGTTAATGATGGGAATTTTGTGTCCAAGGTACCTGAGGATTCAACGAAACTGAGATATACTTCAGCAGAAGTTGCCAGTTCATTTAGAAGTAAAAGTATTGATTTTCAGTATCAATCCTCAGCTTTTGATAATGTTGTCTCATCAATACGGAAATGTGCAGACAATCTTGCAAAGGCAGTAAACCCTGAATACCCAGTTTGCAGTGTGGCTAAAGCTGTGCACGCATTGGATAAGTCTCTCCTACATGGAGATATTGGAGTAGCTTATAAATATCTTTTTGAAGACTGTTGTAACGGATCCATTTATGAAGGTTGGTTTGAAGAAGTAAGTCCTTGGTTAAGAATGTCATTGAAATGGATTCAAACTGTGAATGTGGCATTTGCTTGTTCAGTATTTTTCCTATGTGAGTGGGCAACATGTGACTTCAGGGATTTTTGGAGTGCGGCCCCTCGAGAGCTAAAGTTCACTGGCGGAAAAGATTTTTCTCAGGTTTATATTGCCACTAGACTTCTGAAAATGAAAGCCAGAGATCTACAAAGTTTATCTGGACGTAAACATGAAAACTCTAGTGGACCCAATGCCACCATTGCAAAAGGTTCTAGCCAGCAGAACAGTTTGTTTGGTAGGAAATCAGTTGGAAATTTATACGAACCTAAAAGTAGGTTGAAAAAGCTGGGAGGTTGTGGTTCTTTAGACTTATTTGAAAGTCCAGGTCCTTTACACGATATTCTTGTTTGTTGGATTGATCAACATGAAGTGCAGAAAGGAGAAGGTTTTAAGCGCACCCAACTTCTCATTGTGGAACTTATACGTGCTGGTATATTTTATCCTCATTCATATGTAAGGCAGCTCATAGTTAGTGGAATAATGGACACCAATGGGCCAGGAGTTGATTCAGATAAAAGGAGGAGGCACCAACAAATCTTGAAGCATTTACCTGGAAGTTTTATGCATGCTACTCTGGATGATGGGAAGATTGCACAAGGAGCACAACTTGTGGAGGTCATAAACGTTTACTCCAAAGAACGCCGTTTGGTACTTCATGGGCTCGTAGGTGAACAACATAGTGATATTAGTTATGCAAATATATCATCAAATCGAAAGCGGAAGATGTGTCCAACCTCTGACAAGGTTTCTAGTTCTGTAACTTCTGTTAATCAATTGAAATCTATACAATCATTGTCCAACATGAGCTCTACTAAAAGTGTCAAAAGTGAAGTTGACATAGAAGAGCTGAAGGAAGCCATCTCATTGCTTTTGCGGCTTCCAAACAGTTTGTCAGTTCCCACAGACACTGGTCTAGATGAAACTATAGGGAGTGCTAAGAAGTCTTTTGTGTCAGTATATGGCAAAATAGATATTGCAGAAGCTACTCCAGGGTGTGAAGATTGTAGAAGAGCAAAAAAACAGAAATTAAGTGATGAAAGGAACTTGTACCTTCATGTATCTTCTCCAATTCCATCAGATGATGAAGAAATGTGGTGGGTGAAGAAGGGTCCCAAGTCCTCTGAAACATTGAAGGTTGATCCACCGGTAAAGGCAACAAAGCCAGTTTCAAAGGGCAGGCGCAAGACACAAAGTCTTGCTCATCTAGCTGCATCTAGGATTGAAGGTAGTCAAGGTGCATCTACGAGTCATGTATGTGATAATAGGGTAACTTGCCCTCACCATAGATCTGGAATGGAAGGTGAAGGTACCAGACCAATAGATGGTAGCAAAACAAATAATGGTGGAGATATTGTTTCAATTGGGAAAAGTTTAAAACGACTTCGACTGACGGAGAAGAGAGCAATTTCAGGATGGTTGATGACTGCTGTTAAGCAGGTTGTTGAAGAGTCTGAAAAGACCATCTTAAAACCTGGCCAGTTTGGTCGGTCTTTAACAGCTGTTGATGATAGGAATACTATACGTTGGAAGCTTGGAGAGGATCAACTCTCATCCATAATGTATTCATTGGATGTATGTAATGATTTTGTTTCAGGGGTCAAATTTCTCCTCTGGTTGCTGCCGAAAGTCCTTATTAGTTCAAATTCTACAATGAACAGCAGGAGGAGCATTCTACTTTTACCGAAGAATGTAGAAAACCAAGTGTGTGAAGTGGGTGAGGCATATCTGTTATCGTCTCTCCGGAGGTAGGCTATTTTTCATGCCCAATGAGTAATGGGTTTCCATTATATTTTAAATGAAGATGAGTTATTGGTGAATTTGACTGCAATGAATTATTAATTCGCATAGCACTGTTCTATATATTTTTCAATTACCATTAATCTGACTGTATTTTTCTTAATCTTCTTGACCTTCTTCTCTCTGCCTTTACTTCTTTCTGACTTCTGGAAACTTCTTCTATATTCTTAGAATTATTTCTTTTTTGTTGCTTTTATTATTCATTATGCGTCCTGTAGATATTACTACCACTGGAAATGAAAAATAGAATGAAGGTAAAAGTTATTTAAATTTGAGCCCGGGTATTACATCTGCTTTGCTGACAAATCATGGAAGTTAGAAGAAATTATTTTGAAAAATTTTGTTTGTCTTTTATTTATTTATTTTCAGTTTGTATTTTTTTGTATGCATATAGGTCTAGAAAATACCCATAGTTATCCTATTGGGTTTTCTTATTTCATTGCCTACTTCTACAGAATTCTTTGTCATTTTGAATGTCTATACGTCTGAAAATTTCTGCAAAAGCTGAAAATGAAATATTTGTTTCCTTACCTAAAAAGAAACTGCAAAAACTTAGGTTGTTTAGTTTTCCTCTCCGTTTTTCTTACCGAAAGGAATATAATTCATTCATGTTTTCTGTAGACTTTTGGCTTCTTAAGATGAACTTTTTTGTGTGTAATATGTCGTGGAGAGGTGCTTTATCAGATATTATGACTTTTTGTTTATCTCAACGTCTCTTGCCATTGAACTTGCAGATATGAGAATACACTTGTTGCAGCGGATCTCATTTCAGAAGTGTTGTCGGCCATAATCCACCGTGCCATGGCCATTATGGCTTCAAATGGTCGTATTTCTGGCTCTGCAGCAGTAGTTTATGCTCGATATTTATTGAAAAAGTATAACAGCATGCCTAGTGTTGTTGAATGGGAGAAGAGTTTCAAGGCAACATGTGACAAGAGACTTATTGCTGAACTTGATCCTGGGAGTTCATTGGATGGAGAGTTGGGGCTTCCACTTGGAGTTCCAGCAGGCGTGGAGGATCTTGATGATTTCTTCAGACAAAAGATTGGAGGTGGTCGACTCTCTAGGGTTGGAATGAATATGCGAGAATTGGTTCAGCGACAAGTTGATGATGCCTTCCACTATTTGTTTGGAAAAGATAGGAAAGTCTTTAGTGGTGGTGCTCCAAAGGTTCTTGCCACAGAGAAATCAGACGAGGGATATCAGATAGCTCAAAAGATAATTACAGGATTAATGGAATGTATCAGGCATACAGGCGGTGCTGCTCAGGAAGGCGATCCGTCCTTGGTGTCTTCTGCTGTTTCGGCTATTGTTGGTAATCTGGGTTCAACGGTGTCTAAGATGGCTGATTTTATTGCCGGAGGCAGCTCGAATTTTCCATCTGCATCTGGTTCATTGGATTTTGCTAGACGCATTTTATGCATTCATATTACCTGCCTATGCTTACTCAAGGAAGCTCTAGGAGAGCGTCAAAGTCGTGTATTTGAGATTGCCCTTGCAACAGAAGCCTTTTCTGCACTTGCTGGAGCATATCCTCCTGGAAAGACATCAAGGTCTCAGTTTCAATCATTAGCTGATCCTCACGATTCTACTCATGTGTTTGGTGATAATGCCAAAGTGATTGTTGGCAAAGCCACAAAAACTGCAGCAGTTATCTCTGCACTTGTCATCGGAGCAGTTATTCAGGGGGTTTGTAGTCTGGAACGGCTGGTAACACTCTTTAGGTTAAAAGAAGGATTAGATTTTATTCAGTTTGTTAGGACCACTAGGTCAAATGCAAATGGCAACACCCGCACAATTGGAATGCATAAGATTGAAAGTTCCATTGAGGATTATGTACATTGGTTTAGGTTGCTTGTTGGTAATTGCAGAACTGTGTTTGATGGATTGATTGTGGAGCTACTAGGTGAGCCATCCATTGTGGCACTCTTTAGAATGCAACGATTGCTTCCACTTAGCTTGGTTCTCCCTCCTGCCTATTCTATATTCTCAGTTGTAGTATGGCGCCCTTATATTCTGAATTCTGCCGTTACAGTTCGTGAAGATGTGAATCAACTGTGTCAATCTTTAACAATAGCAACTGGTGATATTGTAAGACATTTGCCTTTTCGAGACGTTTGTTTAAGGGATAGTCAGGGTTTCTATAACCATTTGATGACAGATAACAGCGATGTTGATTTTGCTGCTATACTGGAGTTAAATGGTTCTGATATTCCCTTAAAGTCCATGGCCTTTGTTCCTTTACGTGCAAGGCTATTCTTGAATGCTGTTATTGATTGTAAGTTGCCAAGTTCTATGTACAACCAAGATGATGGGAGTAGGATTTCTGGAGTTGGTGATGGTAAAGGTCAGTATTCTGAGAGAAAAATGAAGCTTCTGGACAGGCTTGTACACGTTTTGGATACCCTACAACCTGCTAAATTTCATTGGCAGTGGGTGGAACTTAGGCTTCTTTTGAATGAACAAGCCCTTATAGAGAAACTCGAGACACTCGAGACACGGGATATGTCCTTAGCTGATGCTGTTCGTTTGCCTTCACCTAGTCCTGAAAAAGTTGCTGCTTCTGATAATGAGAAGAATTTTATTGAGATTATCCTAACAAGGTTGTTGGTCAGGCCTGATGCTGCATCTCTGTTTTCTGATGTGATTCACCTTTTTGGCCGGTCTCTTGAAGATTCGATGTTGTTGCAAGCCAAATGGTTTCTAGGAGGTCAAGATGTTCTATTTGGAAGGAAATCGATTAGACAGAGGCTAACTAATATTGCTGAGAGCAAAGGCCTATCAACTAAGGCCATGTTTTGGAAGCCTTGGGGTTGGTGCATTTCTGGCTTGGATTCTTCCTATCTTGAAGAAGGAGAGGTTGTCGAAGAAGGCACAGATTCTAGAAAGTATAGCCAAAAGTCTGTCCAAAGGCTTGACAATGAAATCTTGCATTCTAGTCAGCAGCATGTGACTGAGAGGGGTCTTATTGAATTAGTTCTTCCATGCATAGATCAGAGTTCTGATGAGTCACGCAACACCTTTGCTAATGATTTAATCAAGCAGTTGAATAATATTGAGCAACAAATAAATGCAGTGACTTCAGGGTCAAGTAAACAAACAGGACCTGTTCCCTCAGGGATTGAGGGCCCTACAAGCAAAGGAAGTAGTCGCAAAATGAAAGGTGGCAGTCCTGGATTAGCTAGACGATCAACAGGCTCAACAGATTCTCCTATACCCTCTCCTGCAGCTTTGCGAGCATCAATGTCGTTGCGCTTACAATTAATATTGAGATTACTTCCTGTCATCCTCGAAGATAGGTAATTTTAGAATTTGTGTGTATATATTTTCTCCATCCATTTGTTTCCAAGAGGAGGTTGGCTTATGAGAACGTAATGTTGCTCATTTGCACTCCTTAATATATTTGATAGTTTTATTCTCTCTTGCTGCCGGATTTGTCAATATTGGATATCATTCGCATTTCTCAACCTATAGATTTGAAATTTTTTATATGCATGCTTTCTCGTCTGTTCTTCATGGTTTACTAGAGCCTGCAGCCTTGATTGCATTCCGACTTTTCCAGTGGCCAAGTAACACTTTAGTTTTTTTGTTTTTTGTTTTCCTTTTCCAGGGAGCCATCGGGACGGAACATGAGGCATATGCTTGCTTCTGTAATCCTTCGTCTTCTTGGCAATCGAATAGTTCATGAGGATGCAAACCTTACCTTTTGTCCCGCCCATAGTTCGATGGTAAAGAAGGAAGTAGAGTCACCTTCCGAAGCTTCATTTGCTATATTTGCAGATTTGCCCTGTGAAAGTCTTTTTGGTAGGATGTTATTGATTCTACATGGGCTTTTGAGTAGTTGCCAGCCAAGTTGGCTAGGTTTGAAGACTGCTTCAAAGTCGTTCGATGAATCAAGCAGGGAATCTACTGCGCTTGTTCGTGAACTGTCTGAAAGTTTACAGGTTAGTCCTTATGTGTAACCTTATTCTCCACATTTCCACAAATAAGTTTTGGCCCCCACGACACACACACATGCACAGCGAAGAAGAACGGGTGACAGGTGGAGATAAAGTATTTATACAATAGACTCTTCAAATTGTACAATGTTTATAGCCTAATTTCTTTTAAAATCCACTATAGCGAAATAATCGGTTGTTTTCTCTTCCAATCTCTTTAATATTTCTATTAGACGTGGGTTCAAATATTTGTTTTGGTCGCAATGTGAAAATATTGTCAGGTTAGTAGGTTGTTGTACCACCATGTTAGATCAATTTTTTGACCATTGAAAACTGAAAAGGAACATGGACCACCGACATATTTCTATTTGAAGTACCTCTTCATTCTGTTTCTGATGAGAGGGAAATATAGTATGACGTCATAGTTGTCTACTGCTCCATAATACTGATAACTTGCATCTGTTGTTTCAAATATATCACTAGATGTGCATACACAATGATGTATCTTGCTATTGGTCAAATGGCATGTTGATAAATTATTGACAACAGTGTGCAAACCCCAATCTTGTTGGATTGCAAGAAAGAGAGCAGTACGCAGCCTGTGCCACAGCAAAATATTACTGGAGATGCTTTTCATTTCACTCACTTGTTAAAGTACTTGAAGAAAATCTAATGCCGTACTTATATTTTGAATTAATTTGTTGACACAGAATGAATTGGACTGCATGCAACTACCTGATATGATTAGATGGCGCATCCAAGCTGCAATGCCAATTCCACTTCCTTCTGGGCGGTGCTTTTTATCTTACCAGCCTCCAACAATACCTCATTCTGCACTTTCTTCATTTCAACACAGCATTTCCACACCTGGGCTTGGTTCTGGAAATCTAAGCATGCCTCAAGGGAGCAAGATATCATCACCAAGAGTTTTGCCCAACGCGCCCGGGAAGTCAAAACCTTTGCCACCACAGCAGCAGGATCATGATACAGAAATTGACCCTTGGTTGCTTCTAGAAGATGGTGCTGGATCAAGTCAATCTTCCAGCAATGCTGCTGCAATTGGTGGTGGAGAACATGCAAATTTCCGAGCATCTTACTGGCTTAAAGGGGCCGTGCGGGTGAGACGGACAGATATGACATATATTGGTGCGATGGATGATGACAGCTGATCTTTTATTTACTGATCTTTTTATTTTATCTGGAGCTAGCAATCCCCTCAGCAGGTAAATTCTCGCTTCCTTTTATTGCCCATACAAATGGCATCAAGATGATAATCTTGTGCTCATTTGAAGATCAAAAAGAGATATGTTGAGATGGGGAAATTTTTTTTATGGGGCGTGGGGGCATCGTGGAAGGTAATTTGAAAAATGATGTTCCCACACCATCCATCCTACAGGGTGTCGGCCTAGCTTGGATTCTAACCCTTCAATTGTCCTCCATTCAGAACCGCACGGTGCGGTTCGGAGGCTTGTTGTATATATAGAGATAATTGTTTCACTTCACTGATTTATCCAAATGAAAAAAAAAATCATAATATGATCTGTTAGTTGCCATGCCCATTACTCTCCCTCTCTCCAGATAAGCTCTGCAGCTGTTTATTTTGTAGAGTTATGTTTGTACTTCACATTTCTAGCATTTTGTGAACTAGACACACATTCTTTACTTGGTTATCTTAACTGTTGGAATTGGGAGATAGTTCCTACTTTTTTATGTTTGTTTCTCGAGGCAGATGAGTAGTAGCGCCACCCCCCAGGCTTTTGACGATGTTTTTTCAGTTTGCATTTATTCATCTGCATTACTGTTGAGTTCTTGAGGCCTTAGATATCAAAATTCAATCAGGAAGTTGCAGTTTGGCGTATGCGCTCGATTCTGTGTACATGTATATGTATTTATAGGCAGTAGGCTCATTTTGACCAATTGTTGTTCAGTGAACTTTAGAGAAACTATCGTTTAGATTATTAGATATCATCTCCCAATTCCCTTTTAATGAATTGCTGAAACATTGTTCTCATCACTTGGTTGACTGCTGGCTGCTAGTAAGATGATCTTTGGGTATTTTCGTCTTTGAAATCTATAAATATAAATTCTAATAATGGAGAAATAAAAATGTCACCATTTTAGCTATGAAATGTGCAAGATTATGATAGCCTAGTCTTTTTGTATATTTTGCTTCATAAATAACTATTTTGTTTTTAGCTTTGATCTCATTGCTTGTTTACATACCAATCTTACACTTTTTGTTCCAAAAAACATTATTGGCTGTATATATCATATGAAAGGGTGAACGATAAATATTTAGCTTAAAACTTTATTATATGAAATAGGGAATGTGGCAAAGAATGGTTCATCAAATTGATCAAAACATGATTAAATGGTTGCACTTTTTTATCTTTTATTTTATGATTGAATAATTGATCTAAGGAATAATAACAAGTGCTTCAGATTGGTAAATGTATAGAAATTGATTTAATACTTGCTCTAGTTTTCTGTAAGCACTGATTTTAACTTCCTCTAATCTGTAATATAATATTCTAAAATACATTATTTTATACAGACACAAGCGTAATGATACTTGTAATGATACAATATTATTGAGTTTAAATGTAAATGTCGAGTTGTTAAAAATGTCAAGGATATTTATAAAAAATTAAAAAATTCATAACAAATATTTAAAATAAACAAATAAATATATTGACATTTTTAAATTTATTAAAAATTATCAGTATTAATATTATGTTCTTATCAGTGATATCTTTCATATTTTGTCGATTTTTTTCTGCAATACTACGTAAATATAACCCAGAGACGGTATAAATATTGACTGAAATTTAAACTCCGAATCTAGCTTCAACAGTAGCACATAACTACTAATAAAACAAATTTACGACACCTATTGGATTCAATATGATGTATTAAGCGCCTGATCGGTTACATAATAAATGAAAAGAAAAATCTGTTCTCAAAAAAAAAAAAAAAAGGAGCAGAGGAGGGAAAATGATTTTCCAGTACATAATCATGATTTCACTGCTTCTTCCGTTCACTGGGAGAATTCTTGTGGCCAATGAGGTATAAGAACTTCAACCATATAATCCTCCACAGGCTCATAACATTGCTACAGATTGATTGTCTTGGCTGCTTCTCATCTGAAATGCACTCTCTTGCCTCCATTACTACCATTTCTTCCTGAAAAAGGTGAAGAGATTAGCAAGAGTTAACCATTCCATTGAAATGGATTAAAGCAAATTTTCTATATGCATCTTACCTTGGGGAAGAACTTAAATCCTATCTTTATTTCTCCTTTGTATCTGTCGTCTTCGAGCACCACATTGTACGGAGCTGGTCTAACTTCGATGAATCCTCTTTCGTATCCCTCTGAAATTATCCCACCAAGATGAATTCTGCCATGATTGTATTGAGCATGTAGAACATCACAAAAATAATTTATAGGGAAGTTTTATTAGAAGAAGGAAGCAAAGGTTTGGAATTTTTGCTGAGAGAAGAAGATTCGTACACGGTTTCACCAACAGGTTCATTGTTCAGGAGCTGTGTTTCAATAATTCTGAATTTGATATGAGTTATGTTCTTCCAATCGGATGAAGGGAGTTCAAATGTAAATTTCTCATTCCACCAAGGATTTTCATGTTTACCTATGTCCACAGAACATAATGAGGGCCTAGAACATGAAAAGCATATGGAAATTACCATAGGAGAAAAGGGAAAAGAGGAGTCAACCTGATGATACTTTGGTTCTATGTTCAAGAGTTCCGCACTCTACTGTCACATAATATGCCGGGGAACCTAAAACATCAATATATATTTTCATACTAACAAGCTCTACATTGACATCAGAAAGAGAAAGGGAGATCTCGAATTTGAACGAGAAAAATCCGAGTGAAAAGGCCAAAGCAGTTCTCTCCCCAAAACAGGAAAACAGAACAAACATGACATACAAATAAAATTTGCTTCAAGTGAATAACAAGCCTATAACAGAAGAGAGTACCAAATAAATTGGTGTGTTTGATGTCTTTGGCATTGACAAGAAGCACTTCAAGGATTCCGCCGCCCTTCATGAATTATGTATGGATAGCTTGAACCTTCTTCAAAGGCCAAAGATGTTTTTAACTGATAGTTTTATAAGTTGTTCTGATCCTCTTCTATATCCTCCAGTGTTTTTCATCCGCCATAAATAGATAGGTTATGGTATGGTGATGTTTCAAGTAAATAGAAACTACCAAGACCATAAATTCCATCCAAATTCAATACAAACTCAGAACGTTTAATGAAATTCAATGATCATCAATAACATGCATATGTTGAAGTTACTAATCAGCTGTGTATGAGTTACCTGACAAATTTGCCTGCATCCATCAGTTTTCCAGTTAGATTCAGTCCAATGTGTGTGATATTTTCTCAGAACATGGCAGACTTCGTAATTCAGATTCCGATCTGAAAGAAATAATTGCTTTAGATTTGGGTGTGAATAAAGTTCACAACTGAAGGGGAAAAGTTAGACAGAGGGTGAAATGATATGTCGAGCTTTCATAAGCAGGTATCAAAATCAAGACCAACATACTTGTACATTTGTGATTCTGAATTCTACTCATATTCCCATTTCTTGGCATGAGCTGAATAAGAGGGAAATAACTGGTCTACAGCACAAAGTAGAAAATGTAACTTCTCCCTGATGAAATTTGACCTGATCTTGTTATTACGTTTTCATTGATCCCTTCTCATTTATCAGTTTTCTCACCCGGTCTGCATCTTCCCATCTGCCTTCCTCGGCACAGAAGTCGAGCAACATTGCATAAAAGTTAGAATTGTTTGGTTCCATAGCGGTGAGCTGTTCGACAATAGAATCTACAATGTCAGGGAACCCATGAGTTAATTTACAACCAGTAAAAAGAGCACCCCAGATCCTTGTATCAGGTTCAACTGGCATTTTCTTCACAAATTCAACAGCTTCTCTAATTTTTCCTTGCCTAACGAGCAAGTCCACCATACAAGCATAATGTGCCACCGTTGGTGTAATGTTATACTTGTCTATCATTGAACGAAACCAAACCCAGCCTTCCTTTTCTATTCCACACTGAGCACAAGCAGATAAAAGAGAAACGAAGAGCACCCCGTTGGGCTTCAAACCACAGCTTAACATGTCTGAAAATGTATCGAGTGCCTCATTCCCACAACCATTCATTCCATACCCTTTAATCATTGTGCTCCAACAAATTAAATCTTTCGTCGAAATCTCGTCAAAAACATGTTTCCCTTGCTTTATCCTTCCAAGTGTGCAGTAAAGATCAACAAAAGCTGACATCAAATGTGTATTAGATGAGCACCCAGATTTCATTATATGAGCATGTATACTTTCTCCCAGCTCCTGAGCACCCAATGAAGAACAAGCATTCACTAGACTTACAAAAGTTATCTCATTAGGCTTTTCGTTAGTTGATTGCATCATTTTAAATGTTTGAATGGCATTAAGTGGATCCTCACCGTGAGAGTATGCCGAGATCATTGCGCTCCAGGCAATGATATCTTTGTCAACAAGCTCGTCAAATATAAGTTTCGCCAACCCCAAATGACCAAATTTAGCATACATTTGGAGAATTTCAGTTCCAACTGCAATAAAACAGAGAAAACCACCTTTAAGTGCATAACAATGAACAGCCAAGCCAAGTAAAAGTTCTTCAACCAGTAGTACCGCAGCTATAATGGCCAGCATCATTGTTTTGCCTAATTCGAATCCAAAAGATCGCATCCTTGAAAAAATTTTAAACGCTTTACTCGGACAATTGTTTTGGATACACGCATTAGTCACAGTTCTCCAGGATACCATGTCCTTTTTCCTCATCATCTTCAAAACTCTAATTGATGCCTCAAGATTTCTACATTTTGAATACATATCCATGAGTGAATTCTGAATGTTAACCAGAGAATAAAAATCCCTTCTCATTGAAAACCCATGAATCTCTTTACCCAAAGATATAACCCCAGAATCAGCACAAGCTGGTAGAACGCTTACAATACTTACATGGTTTGGTTGAACACCCTGATATTGCATCTCTCTGAAAAGATCCAATGCTTCAATAAACTGACCATTCTTCACGCATGCGGAGATCATGGCACTCCACAGAACAATGTCCTTATAAGGTATCTGATAGAACAACTTCCAGACTGTTCCAATATCACGATTTGAATAAAACCCAAGAAGAGCTGTTGAAACTGCCACTTCTGACTCAAAACCCATTTTGATCACTCCTCCATGAACCACCTCGTTCATAGATTCCCAGCTTAATGCGTCAATAGCTCTTATTACGCTCAGCATTGTCACATGATTTGGCCTGTGCCCATTTGCGAACATCGTCTTGAAGAAGCCAAAAGCAGCTTCTGACTGACCCGTTCTTACCAAATTGGTGATTTTAGATGTCCAAGATATTACGTCTTCTCGTTGAGCATAAAATCCAACTGGGTCTTCGTAATACGCTTGTTTTTTGTTGCTTGAAGTAGCCTCGACCATAGGGTCTATCATATAATTTTTTCTTTGAGGACTTTTGACAAACAGGTTGCGTGCACATCTCGAAAAGCACAACATGTATCAGAGGGGAAGAAGGATAGGTTCAAGATGTCTGCTTTTATAGTAAAAATTCTTGCTCGCTGAATGAAATGCAAGGCAGAGGAGTCTCAATCAAAGAGTGAGAACAAGAAGAGGGGAGACTCGGATCGCCTTCGTACAATTCCGGCAACTTCTCTAAAATTTGAAAACAAACCGAATTAATGAGAAAAAAGGGTTTATTTATAATCAATTAATTAATATATATTTATTCACACCAAGTTTAGTTAATTCATTTTCATTTAGGCAATTCATTCCTTCATATATCATAATTATAAAGGAGTAAGTGATGCAATTTTACTATATAATGAATTTTTTCTAATTCATTTATAAATATTGTTGAGGGAGAAATCCGAGCTGGGTAGAGCGTTAGGGGTGACAGTGAGGCGAGGGACCACATACGATTGACAATGTATACACATGTATACGAACGTGTTACCATCAGTTGTACGAGTAGAGTGACGAGGTTACCAGCTTGAAGCCTGCGGCTGCAGGGGACAAACCGGCAGATGGAGTTGTCACCCACTGATTCTCAGAGATGTCCACATTTCACCGACAAAACCACGTATAGCTCGACGTGTCCCTGTGCCTGTAATCGTCGTCCTTCCTGGTAGACCATCCACGCCTATAAAAGGGAAGGACCCTCCCTATCAAGTAAGTGAAAAATGTGTCACTAAATCTTTAAGGTGTCTACTCGAACTTCCTTTGCTTTAATTACTGATTTGATCGTTGAACTGTATTAGGTGGGACACCCCAACGACGTCGAGATTTCTAATTATAGGTTCATTTGTCGTTGGACGACATATGATACATGAACCTCTCCAAAATTCGCCATCAATAAATATTAAAAAAACAACATAAAAAATTTAAAAGAATCAGACATTTCAATGAGATGCAAGCTTTGCAGAAATTAAATTTTATCAAATATACAAAATGCCAAATTTGCAGCTTTAAAAATAAAAATAAACTTCACTCCATTTTTTAATCCATCAATTTCACACAAAAAAATATGTCTAATAATTCATTGAAGCTGCATGTGAACGATCGTTATTTTTCTTTTTTAAACGAAAACCTATTCTAAAATAAGAGTTACAATACTTTATGCTAAATATTACAATACTTATCTAAATGCAAGATATAATTTTATAAAACTAAAAAGTTTATAGTAAAAATTAATTTACTTTTATTTTTTTTATCAGAACGTTACCTCATATATAGAGATAAAAATTCAAACTTATCATCTATCTTAATAACGTAACTATTTTTAGACGATTAGATGTAAACAAAAGAAATAAAAGAAGGTTGGATGAATGACTAAATAAAAATCTTTTCAAATATAAAATTTATTATTACAATTCAAATTATTATATGATGACTTAAAAGATGGTTTGTGTCAAAGGGACTAAAATGACACTCTTAAACCATATAGTTCCTACACATCAAGTTTTTCCCCTTTTTTGTTAGTACAGTAAAATGTGAAGATAAATGATTCAACTTCCGACTTCTAAGAAATGAGTAATATATTTTAATCACTAAACCATGCTCATGTTGAGAAATTTTCTCTCGGATAGTATTCCGCATTCCATATAACCCGTATCACAATTTGAAGCTTTTTTCTTTTTCTTTTCATCTATTGTCTCGCTACCTCCAAAACCATTCCATACAGTTTACTGTCGTCCTATCTTTCCGAAAGTAGAGCAATTATGTGTATTTAAGTTAAAATAATTAGTCCATATCTCTGTTGTTACATTACAATACTAGAAGATACACGTTGAGATTTCCTTTTTCTAGTACAACAAATTGGAGTACAAGGATTTGAAACTCCAATTTTGAAAAAAGTAGATGTGTTGAGCTATTCTCACGTTGTTCGTTAATAAAAAAATATTTGAAATATATAAATATATGCTTCACGTAAATCTCATTATTGTGAATTTCAATGGTCCACCTTCCACCATATTTAATTATATTTTGTTTTGTCACATCAAAATTTGAATCCTTGACCTGCCCAAAGGACGAAAATTTTGTTCTATCTTGACGTCTTTGATTTTTGTTTGGGTGAGAAAACGTCTTTAAATCAATTAAATATCAATTTATTGTTAATAAATGATTTTGGTCTTTAAATCAATTAGGCATGAATTTATTTTCAATAAATGATTTTGATTTTGGTCTATCCTAGATTTGAAAAATGGTACTAAATAATCCTTAAATTTATTGTTAATAAATGATTGTGGTCTCTCTTAAATTTATTGTTAATTCATGTTTCCACATACTTTTTAAATATATAATAAATATAAAAAATAAAAATTTTAAATATTTAATTTTACATTTTATTTTTTATATAAAACTTTTTATTTTTTAATTTAAAATTATAGAGAATAACGGACCGTTAACAAATATGTCATGTTTCTTAATCAAAGAAAAAAAATAAACATAATTTTTTTTTCTCAATAAAAAACGAGAAACAGTTAAAGAAGAAAAGAAAAAAAAAATCAAAACTGTATAATTCTACGCTCGAATTTTATTGACTTAAAGAGGAAGCCCAGAAGAATTTGTTTATTATTTATGGTTTGCTAATGAGCCCGGAAGAATTTGCGTCGTCTAGCTCGATCCAGTAATTTCTCTCCTGACGTAACGGATTAGTTTTTCGTTCTCATCAATTCAACATTGATTTTCTGTCAGGAGTATCAATATCATGGACCTCGAATCAGGTGTGCGCTACTGGAATCAGAATCGAGAATCATTTCTTTGTTCCTTCTGCAATTTTGTTTTTGTTTCTGTTGCTGCATTTCGCCCGTCGCCGCGCGTAATTTCGATGTTCTTAATTTGATTTTGTAGTGATCGAGTTTCTTGGATGCGTTCCGCTGCTACAGAGGCTGCCAAGCTCGTCCCTAAGGGCAGTAGCTGAAGTAATTGTCATTAAGAGCTACGGTAACTTTTGTTTTCTGCGATTTGTTCATAACTTTTGGTCTACAGTAACATTTAATCAGCTGATGAAATGAAGTGGCCGGTTTCCTTTTGCTCTTTTCCAATCAATATTCTGCTCTTCCACTTGATGGGATTAGCATGTAGTGACCTCTGGTTGCATGTGATGTGTAATTTTTCTTCTTAAAGTTCAAACATGTGAGGTGCGAATTTGAACCTACGATTTATGCATTGACTAGTTTTTCTATATTTGGGTTGACTTGTGATGTGTAATTCAACACTATGGTGGTTGTTTCCTTTCTTATATGTGGAAAATTCTAGGAAACTTTCTTAGCAGTTTTGATAATATATAAATGATAAAATTATTCTTTAACTGAGAACTTTAATTAGATTAGACAAGAAATTGGAGTTGAGGATATTGTAACTTCAGATTTAGTAGGTAACGTAGTAGTTGCTTATTTATATCACAGTTTTAATTCGACGTGCTTTTTTCAGAGAGGGGAGAATACGTTGTTCGTGAGGGTGAAAAGGGAGCTGGAGCCTATTTTATATGGGAGGGAGAGGTAATCTTCTTCGGAAACTTGTAGTTTTGGAAGTTTAGTGGGTTCTGAAAAAGCTCATTCACTTATGGTTTGCAGGCTGAAGTCCATGGTTCCATTGATGCAGAAGAAGAAAATCGTCCGGAATTCCAGTTAAAGCGTTATGACTATTTTGGTTATGGTAAATATTTTCTCAATATATCTGACGCATGCTATGCCACGTTATCTTCTGGCCAGAAGTCATATATGTTAAACATGTAGTTTCCTTTCTATTTTGTACCCAAATCATCCTCTTTTCCACCCCTTTCCCATGTAGGATTGATCTGTGGAAAGTATTTACAACCTGGTACTGGATCACGTCACATAACGTTATAACATTTCATAATTTTCATAAATTTTTCCTTGGGTGCTCCCACTAAATTGTTCTCATGTGTTCATTCTTCATGATATACTTCTGCATCTTGATATAACAAGTGCTAGATTTTGCTTAAATACCCATCTCTGTATGTTCTATGTCGTGTTGAATTTTGGTGTACACTCATTATATTGCCATCTCGAGTGGAGATTGCCCACTATGTGTGAGTGTGGTGATGATTCTGGAAATTAACAATGAAATCAACTGTTTTTACAGGAACCTCAACATCTGTACAAGAAGCTGATGTAGTTGCTTTGTCTAAGGTCGGTCGTTTAGGCCTTCCACTTTTTCTTTTACAAGCAAAATTCCGTTTCCTTGAGGTTATGCTATCTACATGTTTTACCTTCCTAAGTGCTCCTTATTGTGGCAGCTCACATGCTTGATCCTACCTCGGGAACATTATTCATTATTAAACCCAATGTCAATTTGGAATGCTGAGGGAACTCCTGATACATGTGCACTTGTTGAGAAAATATTGCACCTAGAGCCTCTGGAAGTAAGTTTTTCTTGCTTACAATTTTATTTTCTAAAGTAGTGCCCACCCCTCTCTCTCTCTGTGACCATTTTTTTTCTCCTAAAAAAAGGCAACTCATTTCTCCAGCACTTTTCCTTGAATAAAGGATGAAGGAACTTCACAAATCTTCTTATTCTGTAGTTTGTTTATGTTCTAGGATAAGAGATATCCCAAATTCTTTTATTTATATTTAGATTTACTTAAATACTTTTGTGTTCAATTATAAACTTGATAAGTTGTTTCTGAAAAATTAGCTTTTTAAAATATTTCTCATTAATATTTTAGCTCAATCAATTTCACCGTTTTTAATTATTTTAAAATATATTTGGTATTTCATAACTAAATAGCTCTAGAAATATTAGTGGGAATTAATTCTACATAGGAACCAATTCTTTATCTGTTTTACAATTTGGCTTAAATTTTTTTATAATTTTTGTTCTATTTTTGAAAATAAAGTTGATGATATTTAATTTAAATCATTATGTATTATTCTAAATTCTTCAAACATTTTAAATGTAATTCAGTTATTCAATAGATCAAAGTTGCTTTTATTTAAATATACCATGAAGCTCTTTAGGAATATTACGTTATTGCATAAACAAAAACATTCCAAGAACATAAATAAATCTAAACTGAAAATCAGAGAAATTTTTGATTGGCTTGTTCCTGTTGAAACATAAAATTTACAATGAATGAAAGGAAAATTGTAAGAAATTTTGTGGTTGACTTCTTTCTTCCTGTTGATACGTAGAACTACAATAAAGTTAATTTTATTTTTCAGATATGATATCCTTTTCTTTGACTATTGTTGCTAAAATGATTGCTTTTTATTTCTTTCGTCTTCTGAACTTATTCTAATCTTAAGTTATTTCCATGATTACTAAAATGATTGCTAAAATGTTGAGGAGGTTTGAATTTCTGAAGGGTCTTTTTTGGTTCTCTGAAGGCGAATATATTCCAGGGGATTACTTTACCCGATGCTCCAAAATTTGGAAAGGTTTTTGGAGGGCAGCTAGTTGGCCAGGTATGATTTCTTTTTCTTCTTCTGCCTTTTTCTTTGCAAGGGGGGTGGGGTCGATGTCAACGTGGTGCTTTATCACATATGCTTGAAATTGTTCTTTTTCTGATTTTATATTTGCTAATCATGGCAACATATTTACAAGTATAAACAGTTTGAGGGAACATACATCTTCTTTTTTATGACTCTACTGGTTTAGCAAATAGTACGTCTTAATATCTGTTGCTTGTAATTAAATGTTATAACATCAACTAAATTACTTGAAAAATATAGGCTCTAAACACAATAGAGCAAGATTGTTAATGCTTCTTGATTACACATAAATTGACTACTAACTTGTATTGCAGGCTCTGGCAGCAGCATCAAAAACTCTTGATTGTCTCAAGCTTGTCCATAGTTTGCATGTATATTTTCTTCTCGTTGGGAACTTTGATAGTAAGTACTATTATTTATACTGGATCTTAACGCTTTTATTGCTCAGATAACATACTCCCAACTGAATAATTTCATCTGTGGAAATATCTTGGTGTGCTTATCCATATATTTGTTTCTTATCTTCATCATAATTGTTTCAATGAGAATTTCAATTTCAATTAATCTAATTTGCATGGTGGTGGCGATTAGTGAGAGAATCACTTATTCCCTCATAAAATCATTGCATGGGGAGCTTTCAGGATTTAAGTGTTTATTTCATCCAAGGGTGTAGGTTCCTATCAAACTTAATGATTCATCCAAAGCCATGCAGGCTGACTTCCTTTTCCCTTGTGGATTTTTCAACATTGACTTCAACTCTGGGTTTTTTGTGTTCGGTTATTTATGCTTCTACGGTTAATGTCTTTCTGGATGATAGACTGAAGAGAGTGTGAAATATATACTGCTTGTTTGTACCTACTGCAGTCTAGACCCCAACTGCATACTGCGTGTCACCACAAAATGCTAGAACCTACTCGTCTTTCACATTTGAGAGCAGGACTATTCATGATAAATTAACTATGTCTTTGCTTAGTTATAGAAGCTGCCTGCTTTATTGTCAAAGTGGTGACCATTTCCCATATCTATATGACATGCTTCAGATGGTGTGAGAAAAATAGAACAATCTTAAATTAGATAGCTGTAAATGTAATTTTGAAGTTGAAAAAGAGATGATAACCTTTTTTTTTTTGCTCTTGTAGTGCCAATTATATATCAAGTTCACCGTATGCGTGATGGAAACAGCTTTGCTACTCGGAGAGTGGATGCAATACAGAGAGGAAATATCATTTTTACATTGCTCGCTTCATTTCAAGTAATTAGAAATCAGTGCATTCGTGGATGAAACCTGTTCAGTAATTTTCTTTTTCACTTTTCAAATTGGTTTGCTTACCATGCTTGTTGATTTGGGTTGTTCAAATTTATCATATTGTGGTTAAATTTTGTGTACATTTTATGCTTAAAATTCCTTCCAGTAAATTGAACTCGTCTTCTATAATAATTAATAAAAGTAAAAAAGGTTCCAAAGTCGGACGTACTGTTTCAACATGACAGAAATTATTAGAATAGACATAAATGATATGTAAGCTGTACTCATCTTGCATGTGTTGTAGAAATAAATATGGATGTTCTCTTCATAGATGATGACCTTTTTAGCACCAAGGCTTGAACGACAGTAAATCTCTGAATCTTCGTATTAGACTAAAGCAAGCAGAGGCTATTACTTTTGCACCCACCCACATGATTTCGTTGGTGTCGTTCATTTAATTGCAACTCTGCCTCTGCTTATGAACACAGAATTAGTATATATACTGTAGAATTATGGCTTATGAATATCGAAGAAAATTTTGCAGTACGTGTATAACACGCTAGAGTTTTGTTCCTAAAAATTATCAATTTAGGTCTGGGGATGATATGGATAGAAACACGCTTTCTATTATTGGTATTCAGAAGACATTACAAGGGGCCAAGGGAGAATTAGAGAGCTCCTGGGTCTCTCCCAAATAGTCTGTGACAAAATGGCAAAAAAGATACTCCTTCCCTCTCTACCCAGGGTGTATATACCCTATTCATAGAATACCCACTATGCCCCCTACTAGTACCATGGATGGGTTCACTCCCCTGACGGTTTCACCTTTTCTACACTGCGCTCACTTGTCCCTTCTTTCTAGAATAAAGTTTCTTAACTGGGGGCTTATCAGATATATGTAAATATGTAAAAAAGGAACAAAAACTACTTGCCCTAGCAAAATACACAAAAGATACAGCACGTAAATGAGTTTAAGAAGATAAATAGCACTTGATTGACTCATCATTTAATAAAATCCATTAAGTGATGCAGAGTTAATTCAAGGAGAGAATTCAAGTCCAAAAGAATTTTACCTGATATTTGAAGTACCTTGATGCCATAGGCTTACAAGATGAAGATATGTATGGTAGAATTATTGGAATGATCTTCCAAGCATAGGCAAGTTCCCAAACACCTTCGTAATTCTCTATTACTAAACTTTGAATGAAAACCAAGGACGTTTAGGTAATAAATCATTTGTGCCGATAACAAAAATTACAGACTATCTGGGAGAGTTTTGTAGAAGTCAAAATGACCAATTTTTGAGTAACATGGGTCATAATCTTCTTTAGCGAACTCCAAAATAAGCTCCATAACATTCGTATGAAACTTAGCTTATTATACTTTCCTTCGACATTACATTCCTATAACATTGAAACCATTCCAGAATAATTCCATCAAAAAATTTGAATTTGATGGATCTTAGAAAATTAAGTGATGAGAGATAAAATATCTACTTCATTATTCTATAGTTTTCACTGCAATACTTTGATTGCCAAGACTACAATGTTTTATTTGCAGAAAGAAGAAGAAGGATTTGACCACCAGATAGCAAAAATGCCACCAGTGCCATCTCCAGATACGGTGACTATTTTTTCCACCTATATGTATGGAAACTTTCATCAGAGAATTGTTATTCTGATATTAACATTGATTATATTTCAGCTTCTATCAATGGAAGACTTGCGTGAGAGACGCATAACAGATCCAGCTCTTCCGAGGTAAAATCAATGTTATTTTGATATTAACATTGATTACTTTGTATGGGCTTTTCCCTCATGTAGGTTGGCTGGTACATTCTTGCTCCTATCTCTTCCATTGCTTTGTTCATTTTTTATGGTAGGTTTATGTGATGCAATACCAGAAACTTCAATTTTGGCATTTGATAATATAATATATCAGATTGATGCTGTCTTGGATATGAAAATAAGTAGTCATTTATTTTAGTGAAATTATGTCTAGTTGGTTTTATTTTGGTCAGAGTGTAGGTTGAGGTTGAGGTCGGTCATTCAATATGACTGAAATCTCTATGATGGGGTTCCAGCATACAAATAGAACCAGATATGGTTTCCATTTGAAGTTCCATTTTATATGCAGTTAGTAATTGAAAATAATCAATTGTAAAATAGGAGTTTTAAATTTCTTCTGGTAAGATGATTACATGGTTGATATGGAAATTGGAAGCTAACTGGGTCATATGAAATGTTTTATCATTAAAAAATAAAGAAGAACAGTGTAGTATAAACAGTTTGTCTCAGTCGCTTGTCTATCTGTGTTTAATTGCTGATAACACCATTTTTGGATAAGAACTTATCTAATGTAGAATGGCTTGCAAGAACTAGCATCCCTAAAGTGAAAACAGCTCATGAGAACCATTGATTATATCAGGACGTACCGGAACAAGGTAGCTTCCAAGCCGTTTACTCCTTGGCCAATTGAGATACGATTCTGTGAGCCTAACAAATCGACAAACCAGACCAAGTCTCCTCCCAGGTAATCTTGTTGCACTTCACATCTCAGTTAATAGTTTGGCTGTGGTACTTGATGGTACAATTCATTTATATAAACACCTTGAACTATGTTGCAGTGTGAAATATTGGTTTAGAGCAAGAGGAAAACTTTCAGATGATCAAGCCTTGCACAGGTAAGCCAGCTTAATTGGGTAATAAAAAGTTATGCTTTTTGGAACTAGTTTATTAGAAGCTCGTTCGCTGATGTGATTCTGGGCTTGAAAGTCACAGCTGAATGGAATTTTATTTTGATGGGAAGATTGAATGAGAACTTAGGAGTTAGGACACAGTTCTCATCTCTTGTTGCGATAATCTGTGTGCGCCTTTCTTGCCTACATAAATGAGAAGGTCAAATGAGACTGAAATTTGTTTACTCGAGCAGGAAATTCTTGCTTGAAATGGATATGATGTACTTAATTGGCAAGGGCTTTGTGGTCTCTTAGTCATATTGGCTTAGAGGTTTCAAGTTCGAACCTTCTGGTGAGCTTAATACCAAAAACCTTGATGTCTCTCGGGTTCGGGCCTTGGGGCTGGAGCGAGTGCCCCTAGATATAGGATTTAGTACAAAATGGAAATAGTGAAAATTTACAAGGATTTAATACAACCCATTGTTGTGTATGCACGGAAAATTATATTTTATGGTATTTATTGCTCTGTGCAGGTGTGTAGTAGCATATGCTTCTGATCTGGTATTTATTTCAGTAAGCTTGAATCCCCATCGTAGGAAGGGTTTGAGGACAACTTCCGTGAGCTTGGATCACTCGTAAGTATTTGCAGTGATGTATTTACAATTGGGTTATTTTTAGTTGCTGACAGTCGACACTTCTGCCCTATATGTTTCTGGTGCTGCAACCTACGATTACATTACATAATTAAACAAAATAGAAAGGGAAGCTCAAACATCATTAAACATGGCAAATTCTCTCTTACTTCAGTACAGTTTCGTATAGCCATTTCTGTATGCTAAATATTGCTTTAGCATTATACCGCCGGGGCGGCTTTGATGGTAAAGGGGCTTATCATGTTTGGATATACTCTCGCTAAGGTCTTTGAGTTCAAATCCTCGTATGAAAAACTTAGCCCTGCTTGATAACTATTTTTTCTTTTGTTTTCTGTTTTGAAAATTTAGCTTATAAACACAACCATCGATATTTATTTGCTTTGTTATCTACGTTTTAGAAACATTTTCAACATCTTGGCCAATTTTTAAGAACTTTGTCTTTGTTTTTGAAATTTAACTAAAAATTCAAATATCTTTGTAATAACGGTGAAAAAAGCATACTAAAGAAATTGAGGAAACTGACATAATCTTTAAAAACAGAAAATAAGAAATAAATTTGTTATCAAACATGGCCTTAATAATTTACGATCCTTGTCTTTTGGAACTAGTATTTAGTGTGAAAAGCCTATAACAAAGCGTGGGTCATGAGCATAATGCAAGGGTCGGTGTAGGGCTCCTTATACCTTGTTTACAAGAAGATATAAATACTTTGACTTTATCATTGTCACAAATGTAGAATAAAATTTCTGCCTCAATTGCCTTCGTTTCTGTCCAGGATATGGTTTCACCGGCCTTTAAGAGCTGACGACTGGCTGTTATTTGTAGTAAGTATAACGAATGAAGTATTTCATTAAGTTTTGAGTGTGTTTAACAAAATGCTAACAGAAGCATGAACAGATACACACGCCTTCCGCCTACAACGCTCGCGGTTTCGTTTCGGGCGAGATGTTCAACCAAAAGGGGGAGGTAACAAAACTAGCTACCACATATCCTCTCTCTTTCTCTCTGTTATGTCAGGAACTAAATTGTGCAAATAATGAGCAGCTCGTCGCATCGTTGACTCAAGAAGGGCTAATTCGGAAGGCGAGATCGCCAGAACCAGCAGCCGCCTCGAAGTTATGAAGTGTGTTATCTAGTGTGGTAGTTGTCGACCTAAACTATTCCCGTTATCAATTTTGAAGTCCCAACGTTTTATGAAGTTTGTTTCAGCCATGAATGGATGGCAGCGGATAAAAGGTGGTATTGGAAGCCAGCAAGTTTCTCATTTTTTAGTAGTTTTACTATTCTATGTATCTCTAAAACCAATATATAAATCTAATAGTTTCAAAACATATACACAGAGATTAAATCTATGATATTATATTCTCGACCAAAAGGTTGGATGTTTATAGTCACCCAAATGTGGTTAAACTGAAAAAAGAAAATTTTTATGGTATTATTTCGTGCCTATGTGATGATGTGGTGATGTCTCCCCTTTCTCTCAATCTTCTCATGGTTTGTTAATATGATATTGGTTGAATTTCAAGTAATTTACAAAGATACTAACATTATTATTGGTAAAATTTTCTAAATAAAAAATAATCTACATGGATAGCCACTACCTAGTATCAAGTAGTAGCTTGGTCTGGGTGAGATTGGATTGTTGTCGTCCCAAATAAATTTATTCTTAGTTCAACAGGTAAGGGTGGAGATTTGAAACTTTGACTTTTCAATTGTAGATATATATTTTAACCAGTTGAACTATGTTCTGATCGTCTAAAATAAATTCGACAAGATTGTTATGGCTTAAATTGAATTCGATTGGGTATGAGACTCAAGAGATCACTTCACACCTTTCAACGATCTTGTGATGGCTAATTAGATCGAACATCAAACTTAAACAATGTAGGAAGGGTATATTTAGTGGCATGTTGCACTATACTGATCTAACACGACATCCTAGCACATCACGGTTAAAGCTAACTATCAAGCTCGATACTCGAGAGCAAGCTTGAATATCGAAGGGTGTTTGACAAACATCAAGTTCACACTTGTGCACAATACCTCTTGGTTTTACAAGTATCCTCCAACCATGCACATTTCTATATTGTATCTCCAATCACATGATGTATATCTATTCAACCTCTTCAATTTTTGTCAGGAGAATTGCTCAATCGTTAAGGTAATATATCTTATCAAAAGATTGTGAGTTTGAAACTTCACTCTCTCATGTAGGTGTACTAAAAAAAGAAAAAACACCGTTTGATTTTTAAGCCATAACAATGCCACAATAATTTCCATTCACTTAAATGTATCAGTAAGAATTGAATTTTCTTAGTCAAATTAAGTCTTAGACTTTTATCAAAAAGAATTGAATTTCTTTTTAATAAAAGTCTAAGACTTAATTTAATAAAATTAAAAATTTTAGTTAAAATTGATTGACTTATTAGTAAGAATTGAATTTTCTTTAAAATAATATTGTCAAGATAAATGAGATGAACAAATGTTATTATTAGGTTAAATTATTAATATAGCTTGAATTTATGCAGCATAATACTTAGTAATATATGTAGAATTGGCATTCATTTCTTCATTCATATTCATAGCTTAGTCTACTAAAATCAAAGGAGCCTCATCGTGGTAATTAGAGGACATCTTTGATCGTTCACCTCTAATGTGACACGTTCCCTCCCAGTTATATGATCAACGGGATCAGTCGTCCCTCGAGCGGGGCTCTTTTTCTTCCGGGGAGGCAAAGTCGTCCCCTGGTGAGGGCTGGCTGTCTGGGGACAGGTTAAGGCAGGGCCCTCTGGGCTTGCTTCTCATGAGATTGGGTGAGGGAATCGGAAAGGGGCTCATAAACCGAGCTGACTTCTCTTGACCCTTGCTTCCTCTCCTTCTGTATACTTCAGTGTATACAAGTATACGAGGGGCGGTGGTTCCTCTCTTTTTCTCTTTCACCTCGAACAAAAAATAGATCTCGCCATCAGCTCGACTAAGAGTTCCGAATCGAAAAAGTAAACTGAACGTCGACTTGATGATGCAAAGTCGAGGGGAACCGAGTGCCGAAAAAAACCGGTTTAGGTAAATATAATATATGTAGAATTTAGAAATTTAGAAGAGAAAAAAGCTGATCAAGAGAAGAAAATTCGTCGACATAGATGTAACGTAGTGATCAAGGCATATCCCAACTCAATGACATTTTTTTCTTATTAAAAAATATTTTTTTAGGGTGAGATTCAAACTCATGACTTTTTTTTTATATGACTTCAAGAGGTGGAGCTGATGCCAATTATCAATGAGCTAAGTGTCTTTTTTTAATAGAATTAACATTAGGGATTAAAATCTATATCTAGCATCATTATTATTATTATTTTAATTTGTTTCTCTGTAACTAATAATAATTCATACCTATATCTGATTAAGAGGTAACGAATTCAGGTGTACTAAATAAAATAATTAAAAAAAAAAAAAAAAACTTCCCCCAAAACTCATATGTTGGCCCCAACAGAAGCGTTAATGACAATTCTACCCCACAAACAGAGCTTTGCCTTTGCGTGCTTCCGACTGATTCCCTCTTCCAAGCTTCCTCCGTTGCCATCAGATCCGCCTGTAAAATTCCAAATCAAAATTTCCTGTGAGTTCAATATTTTCATTTTTGTTTAAGATTTTTGATGCGAACTCTTTTCTTTGTTTGTTGTCTTTTCATAGCCTTCAGTGTTTGATTTGTTTGTTAATCTCTGTGAAACGGGACACTTCTCATTCCGTATGTCCTAATGCTGGTTGTATTTGAGATCAAATTATGGTTTCACTTTGTCCTGCTTTTTCCATTTGTATAGTGTGGATTTGTTAGCGGTACTAATTTCAAGATAGATTTACGATAGCTTCAGGTCCTGGAATACCAGACCCTTCGAAGAATAAATCGGAGAACAAGAAATGAAAAAGTGAAATCGTAATGAATTGCTTGTGGATAACTTTTTTGGTTACAATGTTTGGTTTTTTTCTTTCGCTATATGTTCAATTTGCTTGTAAATGTACACTTTTATTGTTCGTAAAACTAAACTAAAAAGAACAAGGGAAAATAACTTTCTGGCCCTTTAATTTGCTATAAAGTTGGTCATTCAAAGTTATCTCACTGAATTTCAGTCCTGAAAAACAAGGTTTCTCAAGATGAACAATTTCGGTGCATTTGGTAAACTTCACAGGAATCCTCGAAGATGTTTGCTTCATTTAACCCAAAACTTCAGTTTATGGTGTTATTAACTGAAGTGGTTTGGTCGAGAGTCCATGGTGTTTAAGCTGATCTCTTATTAACATGCTGCTGATGCAAAATTTCTGGTTGAAACATTCTGCTTGACCCGTTTGAATGGATAAAAACAGTTAGACAAGCTGAGGATAGTTGGCAAAAATGGTCAGAACGTGGGTCTTAATAGGTGATTAGATTTCAAATTCTGAAAGGTGAAACTGTTTCAGGAATTTCTAAATTTTGAACTTTTTGATGGGGAAGAGGTTATGATTTCAGATCTCAACTTTTTGGCTTGAAATACTTGTGGTGGTGATCATGTTTTATTTAGCTCAAGGAACATAAAATTGTATTCTTCTAATGGATAGAAGTTCTTCTGAGTTTTCTAGACTTAAATAGCAGCATTTGTGAGCAGTACATCCTCTTTTTGACTTTTCAGGAGTTTCTTAATGGCTTGAACATCTCGATTGGGCATATGGACAGTGTTTTAGGTTCAAATAGTCTTGAAGAACCGATCCAACCACCGGGCCGATCTCTGCTGCCTGGGCTGCCAGATGACATTGCTCTTTCCATCCTCTCAAGGATTCCTCGAAAATACCATCATAATCTGAAATGTGTCTCAAAGAGATGGAAAGATCTGTTGAGCAGTGAAGAGTGGTATTCATGCCGTGAAAAGAATCATCTTGCCGAGACTTGGATCTATGCTTTGTGTAGAGACAAGTCTGAACGAGTTTCATGTTATGTTTTGGATCTTAACTCGTCAAAAAGGTGTTGGAAACGGATGAAAAGTTTACCAACTTGCAGCTTTAAGAGGAAGGGAATGGGGTTTGAAGCAATGGGGAAGAAGCTCTATTTATTAGGTGGTTGCAGTTGGTCTGAAGATGCTACTGATGAAGTTTACTGCTACGATACTTCCAAAAACAGTTGGATTAAGGTTGCACCATTGTCATCTGCAAGGTATATTCAGAATCGTGATGCTCCCGAAATTTACATGTGGCGATTTGCTTATTGTATTCACCTACATTTGCCTATGCACGATTTTCTTCAGTCTACCTTAATGCTTGTGTCATCATCTTATTTCTTTTGCATTCAGGTGCTACTTTGCATGTGAAGTCTTAAATGAAAAGCTTTATGCCATTGGGGGATTATGCTCCAATTCAGGTGATCCACAATCTTGGGACGTATATGATCCATGCTCTAACACTTGGGAATCTCACTTGGATAAAAATATTCAGAATGAAATAGAAAGTTCCATAGTGATGGATGGAAAGATTTATGTTCGTCTCCATTCTTCTGTGGATTCTCAAGCTTATGCTATGGTTTACGAACCATCAAGTGGGATGTGGCAGCGGAGCGACTCAGAAATGGTTTCAGGATGGCGAGGTCCAGCAGTCATCGTAGACGAGACCCTTTATGTCCTGGATCAAAGTTCTGGAACCAGACTGATGATGTGGAGTAATGAGGACAAGGAATGGCTTCCGGTGGGGAGATTTTCTGCCCTTCTAACGAGACCGCCATGTCAACTTGTTGCTGTCGGGAGAAGAATCGTCGTGGTAGGGAAGGGACTCAGCAGTGTCATCTTTGATGTTAGCAATGGAAGGACTATGGAGGGGGTGATGGTGAGTTCCTCTATACCTAGATTAGATTCTGATATTGATGTACTTGCCTGTAAATGTATAACAATTTAAGATGTCACCACCTGATAGAGAAGGGTGCCATCATGCAATACCATAATGTACATACTCTTTCAATGAAATATTTGAATCTCCAATTGGAGAATTGGCCATTTGTTACGTTCCAATTCTCCAGTTGTGATTATACATAATCGCAGGATGGTTATAATTGTATACATTCGAAAACGATAATGAATCATTAACAGTAGCAAGATTGCCAATCTAGAGACATTCAAGAAAATGCATTGGCTAAATGAATGAAAGAGAATGAACCACCATCGGTTGGCCAAGCGACATCAGGTATGGAAATGAGATGAGAGGACTTTGGGAGTCGAGATTCAAATTTTAGTGCTTTTCAACAGCCATATATTGTAGAGTCTTAGGATCTGTCTCATAATATTAGTCGAAGTGCACGAGAGGAAAAGGGGGAGGCACGGAACAAATGCAAAACTAATGTCTTCAATAATGTTATACACAATGTTATGTTACATATCAGGAGCTTAAATTTGGTAAATATTCCACAGCGGAAAACTGTCAAGTGACAACAATAGCAATTGTAGAGTGTAGACAACATAAGCCCTTTCAAAACTAATTGCCACTAAAGTAAATACCAGGTATACCAGTCACATTAAGCTAGTTTCTTTTCCTTTTGAATGCAGGATGAATGACCCCATTATGAGAATCTAGATTGTCAATTGTTGAGATACAGTCTTTCATCCTCTTCAAAACTGTAGGGATCATAGCGATATTACTCGATATTTTATCTTTAAGCAATTGAATCTTCTTTGCAGTTTCTAAGCCCTCGTCATGAAGGACTGTGCCTTCACCTCTTGCAGTTCGTTCGTCATCTACATAACAAAGTGAATTGTTGATCAGACCGTGTGATGAGTAAATAAGCATATGAATCATCAGCATAAGAGCAATCCAAATATCAAGGAAATAACTCTTCATTACCCTGAGACACCAATATTCTCAAACAAGTAAATTCTTTGAATAATCTCACTAACGAGTTCAAAATCAGGGGAATAATCAATCCACCCGAAAGCTAAAAGAATTTCATGAAAAGGATCCCTATCTTGAAAAACAGAATACGGTAACATTATTCACAAGAAATAATGTTCAGTGTATACCAAGAAGCTAACCATCTAGCTAAATTCTACATTTGCTCTCACCCCTAAGCTTTGTTCTGAAATTGATACACTCACCACCCCAAACAGGAAGAACCAACACAGTGAAAAAATTAGCTCAATTTAATGGTACTTTCCTAACTAAACTAGCTCAATTTAATCATCCACAACTATTGATGAGTTACAGCCAACTAAAATCTCTTGAACAAAGATTATAAACTCAACAAATAAAAATATCACCAAACAGATAGAATGTAATCTTTCTTCACAACTTGAACATGCAATAAACTCATTTTTTATAATTGTCATACTTTATAAATGGCAACCAACAGAAGAACAGAAAGACAGAAGCCTTCACTCAATGCTCTTTACAGGAAGGGCAGGAGCAAATGAAACAGATAAAAAACGGTTTGGAACATTACCATGAAAAGAACAAGATAATTATATCAACCAGCTTCTCATATGAGATGTGGACCAACAGTTAACTTGAGTGAAATAATATAAGATAATTATTCTGCTTCTTAAACTGAATGCTCCAGCAAGGCAGTCTAAGAAAATATTCCTAGTTAGAGTTACACAATATTGCCTTATTCAACAGCGAAAAGAAACATTGTATCTAAGCTCAAATAGCAAACAGAAGGCGAGTATTCGAACTTAATCCTTCATCATGAACCAGACTTACAGATCAAATAAGTCAGAGACTCAAAAGAAGTAGTAATTACAGTTCAAATAATTCAGAAGAAGAAGCAGTTCTTTCACCCTAATTAAACACTTAAAAATGTGTTCTAAAACAAGCACCTTGCCACAGCATTCCCAGATAGCAAACTCATTCATTTCTAAGGAGTAAAATACCCAAAAGGCTGGAACTCGGAAACAAAGAAACATTATTTCAGATTTCTTCCACTTCATTTTCTCAGGCAGCAAACCGAACCCACCCAAATCACTGTTAAACCTCTAAGATAACAACGAAAAATACGAAGCAACCAAAATTACAGCTCCAGAATCGCACCTTCAGGGCCCGGACGAACACATTCTCCCGGCTCCGAGGCTCCAGTGGCGACAGGCCTCGAGGATTCGAGTAACGAAATTAACGTGGACTTTAGTTGGCCCGACAGAGTCGATCTATACTGAAGAATCCTGTGAGCCATTTGCTTTACTTCAAGCTCCAGCTCCTCGAGCTCAGAATCCGGCTCCGTTTCTTCGGATTCAGATCCAGAAACCCCGGCGTGTTCCTCGGTTTGCTGGGGCTTGTGTAAGGACATATTAGGGTATATATCCACAGCCAGTTTCTACAGAAGTAGGCTTGAAAGATCAGAGCAAATGCCGTTGTGTGTTCGAATCGAATGCGAATCTTGGAATTTTGGAGGGCAACGCAACGGATTTCAAAATTTGAATGTTCGACGTGGGATTCAGAATTCAGAAATCGTCTAGAAGAAGAGAGAGAAAGAGAGAGAGGAAAGAGAAATCCGCGCTCGAACAAGTCGGGTCTTGAAGCCTGATTGGGCACCCGCCAAGCCCAAAATTATCAAACATTCAAATTAACCATTCGGCCCAGTAGGCCCAATCATAAGTCCAGTCCGCAGTTATCCCTTTCTTTTTTTTTTTTTTAGGCAAGTTGAAGTTGTATCAATTTTCAGTGAAAGCTTACCATTTCATTAAATTAAATCCTAAACATTGATAAGTAATGCAATTTTTACCCTCTACAATTTTTCGTTAATTCACCCGCTAATTTTAATAAAAGAACAGTAAAAAACTCCAAAACTCAATAATTTAATAAAAATCAAGCTTTGCACAAAATAAAGTTGAATTAATCCACAAAATCGACCTCTAAGTAACTCTACAGAAACTTACAAATTTCCAATCTAGCGTCGTTTTTGTTTAAATCCTATAAATTTCATATCAAATATATGTTTTGTAATTCATTAGACACATTTGAGAATATTTCTTTCATTTTCAAAGTTTAAAGTAAAAATTAACACACATTACCAGATTAATGGTTAAAATGAATATTTTTCGAGAGGATACAACTTTTAGAATTTTTAAAATCCCTATTAATTATACAACCAAATTTTATTTTTTAAGTTTTTTTAAAATTTATTTTCAACTAGATAGTAAAAAAATATATACAAATTATTTTTTAAAAAAAAAGACTTTTATTTGTATCATTTATAAGCAAATTTGAACTTTAGTCTGTTAAGACATTATAACTTGAGCTTAGTGTGTTAAAAGATATAGTTACTTCTCAAAAAAGATGCAGGTTAAAATCCGCAAGCACATATTTACTCAAAAGAAAATTTGTGTTATTTATAAAATTAGATGCAAACAAAACTAACATAAGGCATATAATCATCGATTAAAAAGTCGGAATTTTGAATCTCCATCACATGTAACCCGAAACGAAAAAATTGAGGGAGAGAATCATCTCATCAGGAATTTCCATTGAGCTAGAGGGAGGAAAAACCGGTGAATGATTCGATCTTCATTTCAACAACCTGATATCTTTCTTAAACAACAGAAGAAGTTATGTTAAAAATGTTGAAAATTTCATCACTTTTGGCCAAGAATCTGTTCTCTTTATCAAGGCCAAAAATGCCAGAGCAACCAAGTTCATCCACAAACTCCCAAAATGGAGCTTTTTCTTACTCGAAAGGAGGACGAGGCATCCCCGAGCATGCTAAAGAAGCATAAACATACGCACTCCAATTAGCTCTGATGCAAATAAAGAATCATTACGAAGTGTTTTACAAAGAAAACTTCATTTCCAATCTTGGGCTACCACCCTTGCCCAAAATAAGTAGTCGTCCATACAACTATCTTGAAAAGTTCTATTTATTTCTAGCCAAAATTCTCAAGGAAGACCTTGATAACATTGTTCCAAAGAATTTCTCTCTTTCCTTTGAAAGGTTTCCCACGTAAAGTCTGAATAAGAGGCTCTTTGATTGTTTTGGGGAAGCACCATTAAATTCCAAAAGTGTTTAGGATAGCCATCCTCCATTTCAGCACAAAATCACATCAGGAGAATAGGTGGTCTAGAAATTCAAATGTGAGAGTGAAACTCCCAAACTCCGAAAACAGAATAATGTTAATTTCTTTTTACAGGATTTGTGGACAACTATAGGAGATCTTTCATAAAGAACCTGAATATAACATCAGTCATCAGATGCCTTCTTAAGTAATCAAAGGAAGACAATGAACCCACAACTGACCCGAAAATATGCTTTAGGTAAGTAATTTGAAGCTCTGAAATTAATGCTTGACGATATTGGTAATAACCAATTCATTAAACATCTCAGCATCTGACAAACTGCACTATTTGACTTCAACAAAAAGGTCTACCCATGCTCTATCTCAACCTAAGTTTTAGGAAATGTATAATAAAAAAACTGCAGATTCAAGATATACACACACATAAAACCGTAACTAAACCTGGGGGTCTATGTATTACGGTTGGTCCTTGACACCATTGGAGCCCAGCTTCTCTCTTTGACTTTCTTGAGATTGATTATTTGATCCAAAGATGAAACCCTTAACAGAACTTTCTGCTGACAGTATAAACTTTTGGATCTGCCATCCCAAATTATGCCATTAGAATCCAAAACAATATGTACGTTTCTATAAAGCTGGAAATTCGATCAAACACCAATCAAGCATATAAAATCCGGCAGATCACTAAATGAATATTATTTTATGCATACAGATTCACGGCAGCATCAAAGTTTCCAATGTAGAAAGTAATGGGAACGTCCAATGCTTTACAGTTGTTTGATTTTACTTTAGAAGTAAAATCATGTTAACTTGTCACTTAAACTTACACTATTAATTTGCTAAATGCTAGGAATTCTTGCTTCTAACTGAATAGAAAGGGTAACTTCACTCTTCATTCTTAGTTCTCATATCTTATCGCAATAGCAAGAGATTATGCGTGATAGACGAATCTAGCCAGACCGGAACTTCATCGAAAGTTATGACTCTAAAATTGAAAACAAGAACAAAAAATAGTAATTCGCCAAAGTGAATATGAACCCACAAACTACAGATTGCTCTCATTAGAGATCAGTGAACATAAATATTCTTCCTGAGCAATTTAAAGCGTATTCGAATATTTTTCAGCTAATTTATACTTAATGCAGTGAGGAGTTAAAGACTCAACAGATTTACAATTACAATAGATACAAGTATAATAAACTAAACACACTGTATTAAACAACAATCAATCCCGTTTGTAAGCGGGCCGAAACAGGTCCAATACAGAATGTAGAAAACCTAAGTTCTACACAATAAAATCAAGTAAAAGGGAAAATATACAACGAATTAGACACTGATTACAAAAAACTGAACTAAAAGTAAAACTGACAAGAAATACAACTGGAAATCAGCCCCAAATCTTGAACTACACTAATCAATGAAAAAGAAGTCACTGCAAACGCAATTCATCTTTCGCTTGAGAAAATTATTAATAAAAGGAAGTTAGTCAATTGCTCGATAAAGGATTCCAAAATATAGTAAAGTATAGCACCATAGGAAAAACAAAACACAGAAAAGTAACTGCAAGCAATAGCATTAATCCGCAATTACATTGCACAAAAACAATCCCTGGATTGCTAAGAAGTAAAAGACAATCAACTTACAAATTAGCCTACTAAAAATCGAAGAACCTACTAGTTTTTGCAAGGATTTTCATTGCAACCAAACAGATAACAGAAATTATCAGGGAGACATGTTTAGAGGACTCACGGGATCGAGAAAATTGGGTTGAGGGCCATAGTCGGCGGTTAAGAGAAAGTATGAAGCAGTAACCGTGGCCACCATAGTTGTTCTTCTCAGCAGCTTGTCTGTTCGCGGATTCACCATTTCTGTTCCTCGATCAATTTCGTCTCTCGATTTCTAAATTAATCGCTCGAATGAAAAAGAAAAATGGATTGGTTTGCGATTGGATTTCTACGGTGGAAATTATTCTTCTGGTAATTTGGGAGTGTTTGGTGGTGGATTTCCATAAACCGCCTTGCGGTTAATTTATGCATCTTCGGAATCCCAAATTACTTGAATTTATAATTTTTTTTAAAATTAATGGTAAAATTTTTTAAAAAAAAAA
This sequence comes from Momordica charantia, assembly GCF_013281855.1. Taxonomy (NCBI): domain Eukaryota; kingdom Viridiplantae; phylum Streptophyta; class Magnoliopsida; order Cucurbitales; family Cucurbitaceae; genus Momordica; species Momordica charantia. The sequence continues at coordinate 2,590,963 of NW_028275163.1, read as the reverse complement.
TTGATGTGTGAAAAAGTGAATCATCTTCAACGGAGGTATTGTCTAATATGCTGCAAAATAGTAAAACAATATTTTACGGATATCATTTTCACCCCTCCTTAAAAAATTAGCATGTAATGATGGATCGACCAAACATGACTCCTGGTTGATTTCTTATCTATTTCGAATCTACTTGTTTGACATTGAAATAAATTATACAAACACTAGGAAAAACAAAAGTAAAAAACATACTACTAAAGTAAAAGATATTTACTTGAGTAAAAATACAAAGCCATATATGACAAATTACACAACTAATACACATGTTCAATTTATGTGTGAGATTTTATTCAACTTCATCTTCTTGAATAACTGATATAATGATTTTTTGTCTCTTTTGAAATATCGTTTTCTGCTTTGTAGGTTATAGTCATCTCAAAGTGGTAAGGTGTATAGGTAATAATAGTACAAACTTACTCACATCATGCTACTGCTCATTTATCCTGTTAGTCTTCTTTAATGGTCATTACCCCAAGTACCTCAAAAAACAAAGCAAAATTCATCTCTTTCTTCTAAAACCTGGATCCTTATTTTTACTCCTCCATCGAAGATTTCAATGAGAAAATTGTAAAGTTGAAAAGAAAATTACATGTCTACGTTATATATTTATTTATGGACAAGAATTATATTCATTTTTAAATAAATGAATATAATTTGTTTATAAATGGGTAATTAGAAACTATACTTTGCAAATTATAAGTAATAAACCAATAATTTAAAATTTTGATGGTTTATAATTGATGTAAAAATAAAAGGAAAAAAAAAGCATACCAATAATTATTTAAAAGATCATCTCAATTTAAAAACTATAATAATTAAATATGGCGATTTATATTAACAAAGGGTCCTTAGCTCAGTGGTAGAGCATTTGACTGCAGATCAAGAGGTCACCGGTTCGAACCCGGTAGGGCCCTCTTTTTTCCACGTTTTAATTCCGTTTTTACCCTGCCACTCTTTCAAATTTAATGTTCCGACGCTTCAGGAAATCATTTTCTATTTTATAAAATTAGTTTTCTCCTTTTTTTACTCTGCCACTCTTTCAAATTTAACGTTACAATAAATGCAGAGATTTAAACACTACTAATTTTCTTGGATTGAATTTAGATGTCCCATTATTTATCACATCATAAATATAGGGTAAGAATTTAAACCCACGAGCATATAGAAAAAGTAATAATATCGTAGCTAAATTGAGATACGTTCATGCTAACCATAATTTAAAATGTTAACACTGATTAATATAATATATAGGCATGAGATTTAATTGCAGACCCAGCCACGTTTACCTATTTCACCCAAAATTGCAAAGTAACTAACATAAAATTTACAGTGGAGGACTCTTTAGACATGTTTGAAAAAGATGTATGGAAGCAAATATGAAAAATACAAAATAAAAAACTTATAATGTGACCATAGAAAAACAGTGACATCTAATTTGACTTGATTGTTAGTTAATTCGTTTACGATTCATTTAGTGTTAACGTCTTCATTCCCTCTTAATCATTGTTTTTCTTTAGTACGGTATGTAGGAGTGAGAATTTGAACTCACTACTTTTTAGTCGAAAATAAATGTCTTAACCATTTCAGATATGCTCACAGTGGCCTCACAATCAATGTTAATGTTTGTGTTCCTTCTCAATTAATATTAACATTATAAAGTAAAGATAAACGTTATTCAAAGTTTAAAACAATTATATATAAATACACACACATACATATATATATTACAACAAATGAACGTTATTCAGAGTTTAAAGATATAATTACTCCCTAAAATTATATATAAATACACACACATACATACATATATATATATATTACAACAAATGTAACTTCAAACCTTAAAGAAATAAATAAATGTTATTTATAGTTGAATTATGTTCATGTTAACAATATACATCATGCTCAAAATACATTAACCTAACATATGATTTAACTTTAGATTTTTTTTAAATATTTCATATAAGAGAATGAGATATTGATCTAAGTAATATAAAGTAAATATGTATTTTCAAATTCAAATATAGTAAAAAGTTTGAAAATAATATAATTCAAATTAAATTCAAAGTCAAATGTAAGGTAAAACAAATTTAAACAACCCACACTTTATGCTATATTAAAAAATAATAATAAAATTTGTGACATTTGTTTAAATATATATTAAATTCGTGTTATAAAGGGAAAAAAAAGTGGTTTGATCACCATAAATTTTTAAATCATGGTGTTAGGTTAATAAAAAATTATATAAACTTCCAAATCTTTTTTTAATAGTCAACGTGAGTACAGTTGATAAAGAAAAAAAATTTTAGTATAACAAACTTTTGATATTTTTGATAAAAAAATATACATCTAAGTAGCTCCGTTCATATTGGCCTAAAATCTCCACAAGTTGCATAAATTAATTAAGATGCAGATTATTAATCCAAACATATTTCCAATAATATTTAAACGCTAAAGATATTTATAAGGAAAAAATAAATATCAAACTAAGTTTTTTTAATTTTCCCAAAATTTTACAGGCAAATCGAGTCGGGTTAAGGAAAGGCAGTATTGACCGACCCGGTTTAATATAAGAGCACAGCAGCACACTTTCAAATCAAATTTCGGGTTAGGGTTTAAGAAGACGGTCACCTGCGGCAAATCAGGGAGGAATTTTCCGGCGGCAAGGAGCAATAATATGTCGAAGAAGAATAATCTTTCGCGCAGGAAGAAGCAACACGAATTCGACCTTAAAAGTAACTCCTAATGTTGGATTAATTTTTTGAATCAATTGTTTGTTCCAGTAGAATTCACTTTTTCGTGGTTCTTATGCTAATTTTTTCCATGTGTGGATGGATTAGGGGAGAAAGATGAAAGGGAGAAGGCGGCAAAGAAGCTCCAAGCAAAGAAGAATCAGATGAAAGTAATTCTCTCTCACTTCCTCGTTTGATTGAGTCGAGAAAACTAGAATTTTCTGCTCTGCTAATAGAAAGAATTGAGGGTTGGGGAGGAGAGATTTATTATTGTCTCTGTTTTAGTTTTCAATTAATAATTTGGTAATTGTTCATATGAATTATGTTCTAGTTTCACACATTCTACTCATATCGTGGATTTGATGCCTCCAATTTGCACGATTTTTTAGCATGAAGTAAAATTTGTTTGCCTTCCTACAACGTGGGCGTGTTATTTCAAAATCACTTAGAAGATCGAAAATCTCATCGTTTTCGTTTGTTCATGTGCTTAGGTTGATGGTAGTGGGAAGCAAAAGAAGGGTGGAGGTGGATTTCAAGTCGGGAAGAAAAAGGTGAAGACCAAGTTGACGGCAGCGGCAAAAGCAAAAGCTGCCCAGGCAATGGAGCTTGATCAGTGAGGTTTGATTTGTATATTTTTAGGGGGCCCGAATTGGGGAATTGACATGTTTATTTAGTTTTATGATGAATGTAGCACAAAGAAATCTTCTCTATTCATAGTAAACTTTGATTCTTCATTTACCTTCTCTTGATCTCTAATGGGATTCGAATCTAGTTTACAGAGGATATTGATACTGTATGGAGTAATTTCATTTTTCATTCCTTTACTTTGAACTTCATCATACGTCATACAATATGAAATGGGATATGAAGCCACCCCTTTAACACTCAACTTTGATGATTCTTCTTCTTCTTGTCTATATAAAGGTACATGTTTCCGCAAGTGATTGTTGTCTCATTGTAAACTTTGATTCTTCACTTACTAGTTACTACCTTCTCTGGATCTCTTACCGAGTTCGAATGTAGTTGACACAGGATATTGATACTGTATGGAGTAATTTCATTTTTCATTCCTTAACTTTGAACTTCATCATACAATATGAAATGGGATATGATGACACCCCTTTGTTCTTGTAAGTTTGATGTTTCAATTTTGAAAATATTCCCTTGAACACTCAACTTCGATGATTTTTCTTCTTCTTGTTTATAGAAAGGTACATGTTTCTTGCAAGTGATTGTTGTCTCATCCTCCAGTTAACTTGCAAGTTTGCACTCTTAGGCAATAAGCTTGAAAATATCCATAATGAATCTGTTGAGCCCAGAAACTCATCTTCTCTGTAATGAATATGTCTTTCCTTTTTCTTTTGCATAGAAATAATTAAGGTGAAGAAACAAAAAGTAAACCCATCGTCTCAGAGTTGAATCATATGCCAGCCACATGGAATCCTTTCTTCGTCGATCGTGAATTCATTTAGAATGAGAATGTATTTGGTTTTATTAATTGAACTATATTACGATGGTTTAACTTAGTAGTCAATAAGTGTTAATGTAAATAGTAAAGGATTTATAGGAATGAGTTCAAACCATAGTAGCCGTCTATTTAAGATTTAATATCATATGAATTACTAGTCTTATGAGAATGGTTGTGTGTGTACCAGTGGCAGAATCTTTAGGGGGTTCTCATGGCCATTTGGTATGAAGATGATCTAGTGAAATGTACGGCACTATTTGCACACTCAAGTAATTTATTATGAAAGTCGTTGAAATTACTATAATGTATTGATTGATTCATCACCTCACTTATGTAGGAATGAGTTTGTGGTTATCTTAACTTTACATTTACTTTTTGAAAGAAGATACCCCTTTCGCATAGGTTGAAGGTATGTTCATTCCATCCATAACGCCGCGATCTATGAATGCATTGCAATTTATAAAATTAATTAATGAAAACTTTTGAGACTCGAAACTCCTCAAATACTTTAGTATAGAGGAGATGATCCTAATGCAATCCCGTCTCATTTTCATGATATGAAGACACAAAAAGCACGAGATGAAGTTATTGCATAGATTTCTTTATATGAAATACAAAAACCACTTATGAACTCTATTAAAATGGCTTCTAAAGAACCATAGCAAAAGAGGTTATAGCTCTCATTAGAAAATTCAATGCATCCCTTATTTTTAAAATTAGACAAATTCAACTTCGTGGAATGCATAAAACATTTCAGCCATGAGCTATGGTTATTTTGTAACAGAAACAGCGAGATATATGGCAGACCAAACAAGGGGAATACATGGTCAAATTAACCTTAAATACAATATCCCAACATTGACCAAATATAGAACAAAATTAAGAGCATCAAATCACACAAAGCCAAAGCCAAAGCCTACCAGAGAGAATTTGGGATACCTATAATACCTCTTCATTTTCTCCCCCAAAACTCTCCCCCCTCCTTCAAGCCAAAAAACCAAAAAAACAAAAACAGAAATCTCTCTCTTTCTCTCTCGTTGGGGGACATCAAACATCTGACATCATGGTATGCGTTCTGCTACAGTTTTACATTTTGTTCTGAAATTGGGATGGATGGATTCATTGGTATTGTTCTTGACAGGCAAATTCAGCATCAGGAATGGCAGTGCATGATGAGTGCAAGCTCAAGTTTCTGGATCTGAAGGCCAAGAGAAAATACAGGTTCATAGTGTTCAAGATTGAGGAGAATATCCAGCAGGTGACTGTAGATAAGGTCGGTGGCCACAACGAAACCTACGACGATTTCATCGCCTCCATCCCTGCCAACGAGTGTCGTTATGCTGTCTTTGATTTTGACTTCACAACCGATGAGAATTGCCAGAAGAGCAAGATTTTCTTCATTTCTTGGTATCTTCTATATGGTTTGATCTTATTTTTTTCGAAGTTTTACTTAATCTATCTCTACTCTTTCGAACGGGTCGTAGGTTCAAATCTTATATATGATATGATGTACTCTTTTGTAATTTATTTACGTAGGTCACCCGACACGTCGAAAATAAGAAGTAAAATGTTGTATGCGAGTTCCAAGGACAGATTCAAGAGAGAGCTGGATGGAATTCAAGTTGAATTACAAGCAACAGATCCCAGTGAGATGAGCTTTGACATCATCAAAGGAAGAGCTATCTGAATCCCACCAGCAAAGCTAAAAAAATTCTCTTTGCAACCAAACATAATTTTTTACCCCTACATTTTATTACCCCACCTCAGGGCTAAGTTACTTTTTCTCACCCCTTATTTGTCAAATTCACCATTAGTTTTCATTGGGTGAATTGTCATGTTGACACTTGTCTTTGTTATATTTTCATTATGTTATTTATTTAGTTTTTTTCGGCCAAAACTGTAGAAATCCATTTCTACTGTGGTCTTTCTTCCATTTTAAGCCTTTTCAATTTCACATGAATTACTTCAATTAAGAGTTCACAATGATAAACTCTTAATTAGTACATTAATTTGTATTAGTAAAAAAATTCCCTTCGAATATTCTGTTTAGCCTCTCATTTTTTTTCATGTCATTTTTTTTCTTACTTAAAAAAAATCGAGTTCTAAAAGTACTTATAAAATAAATGCCTCACTTAAAAGTACTTATTTTAAATTCACGATAAATTATGATACTGTTCATCATTTATTAAAATGGGTGTCCAAATTCAGTCACTGCTTAACAGTCGAGAGAGTTGTGAGGCCCAAATTCTTATCAGCCCATAAAAAGGCCCAATCTAAGCGGAGCCCAATGTTTTTTTTTAATTTCTTTAATAAAAAATTAAATTTTAAATCCATTAATTCTCTTGTTGGTACGATGGGTGCTGCGGAAAATGCGGCAGCATATTTATTATAGCTGACAGAACGCAAATTATCAACGCAGTGGAAAATCTGTTTATTTGAAGTTAATTTTGTTTTCTAAATTTAATTTTGAACAAAAATAGAATAAAAAAATTAGAAATTTATCTTTCAAAATACTTTTTTCGTTTATACTTTCTCTTTTCAAATTATAAATAATCTTTAGATATTAAGAAATTAAAACTAAAGATCTTGTAAGTTTATCTACTTCTTAAGAAATATAAATCAAAGAAAACTTCCATATGCTTTTATAAATTTTTATTTTGTTGATTCACAAAAATAAATGAATTTATGTGATTCAATATATAGAGAGGTGTGGGAACTTTTAGGAAGTTATGAGAATTTCAGGGAAGAAACAACTTCTCCACGAAAAAGAACAAATAAATAAATAAATATATATATATATATATATACACACACTTGTGCGATTGATTTATTGTTAATATAGAAAATTTGAGTGATGAGTGTATATTGCGATTGATTTATTGTTAATATAGAAAATTTGAGTGATGAGTGTATATCGGCTTCCACGTGTGGTCGCGAGGAGAATGCACTGTTCTGATCTCCCAAACAGAAAAGTATCTTTGATCTTCAACAGACCTTTTATGACTTTGTGATCCAAGGAAGGGAATAAATATGTCTAAATGTCATCTGCAATTTCTTTTTGTCCTTTGATCTGCAGCGTGCATCACAGGAAGACTTGCGCGCCCAACTTGCATATAAAACGGAACAGCAAGCACAAAGAGAGATAAGTGAATCGTAACGAAAATATGTTTGATAATCATTTCGCCATGTACTTACTCGAGCATTGAAGTGCTCACTTTTTGTATTGTAGATTCCTCTCTTCGTTCATTTTTCATTGAAAGGACTAACATGACCATTTGTAATTGATATTTTGTGCACAAACCACGAAAGTATTTAGATTTTTGAAATCTATGAGATTTTTCATCCACTCAATTCAACTTCCTTTCTTATACATCCTTAGATTACTAATATAGAGTTTTTTTTTTTAAATACAACAAATGAGGTAAGATTCGAATTCATAACTTCTTGATCATAAAGTTATATCAATTACTGTTGAGTTAAGTTCAAACACTAATATAGAGTGGTTGATATTTAGCAAAGAAAGTTATCTTCACATCCAAAAAAGAAAGAAGGAAAGATTGAGTAAATTTGAATGGAAATATATATATATATATATATATATTTTTTTTTTTTTTTTTTTTTGAAAAAAGAAAACAAATTTGTGGTATTTTCCGGCAGAAAATTTGGTCAAAAACAAAAAATAATTTATGAATGGGCCCGGGCAGTCGGGTCGACCACGATCATTATAAATAAAGCAATTATTCCTTCCATCGAATGCAATTCTAAAACGGCGACGTTTCATCTTGCCGACACCCCTCCCTCGAATCTGACTGACGTGGCAATATCCCATTGATTAACACGTTTTAGCTGTCCATAAGCGCCGATTAAAACGCGTAGTGGATTCACATGGATCGCGGAAATCACCCGCCAAAATCAACCGTACGATCAAACTTTGACCTCAACAATCAAATAGTCAAAAAAATCAACGGCTGGTACACCAGCGCTGCATCAAGAACCATGGACCTCACGTGCAGAACTCACTGTCAGTTGTAAACGATACACCACCGTTTATCCGTTTTTCATGAGCTCACTGAGCTCAGATGCGTATATATATATAAGGCCCACAGAGGATAGCGATTATCGTTATTGAGAATTTTTCGAGAATTTTCGTTTTCCATTTTCTTCTTCTCTGTTGAGCGGTACGAATTCTGAGAACGATGGCTACGGCGCCGGAAAAATCCGATTCCGCTCCTGCTCCGGTACCGCCGCTGGCGTCAGTTGCCACCGGAGCTCCGAACGACGTTGCGGAGGAGAAAGAGAAGGCTGTGGTTCCAGTGCCCGTCGTTAATAGTAATCTCTCTTTCTTTCTTTCTCGGGATGTTATCTGTTTGTTGTGTGCGTTTAGCTTGCTGTTTGTGCTTGTGACGAAACCGATTTGTTTCGTTTTGTCATTTCTTTCACTGATCGGAGGCTTCGACAGTGAACGATTAGTTGCGATTTTAGTTTTTGAGTTGCTTGAAATGTACGATCATAAGAATTGTAAGTTTTTTGTTTCTTCATTGAGCGGGTAGTTTGCATAGATTAGGCATCCAGGCGTTTCTCTAGTTACTTTTCATGCTCTGTTTGGAGAAATGGATTGTCAAGTCAAGGAATAAAATCTATTCAAATTTGGTGTAGGGGAAAGCTCCGCTTACAAGTTGTCTTTTACTCTGAATTAAAAGCAGAACGAGTAGTAGTGGAACAATTGGGAATCTATGGTTTTCGATGTCATTGGCAGAGTCTAAACGAATGAAAAAGTAAAATGTAAATTCAATATTAAAGTAAGCAAAATTGGTTTTCTGAAGTTGCAAGTTCTTCAAAACAACTTGTATCTCGGATAGAGATTGGTAGCGATGTTGTTGATGTCTAAATTCATTTTTATAATTTTCCAATTAAAATGAACTCTATATCATGATGACATTTTGTGTCGATTATATTATCATCTTTCTCATGTTAGTGTTACCTTAGAAAAAGTTACAGATTTAAGCCCGTCACCTGTTTGGAAGTTTTGAATTTTTACCTGTTTGAGAGAAAATTATCCCCTTCAATTATATGCGGCGACTGTTAATGTATTGCTTTGTTGGTACCTTTTTTGGCTTTTACTCTGTTGAGCATTTCTTACTTTTATTGCCAGCACCATGTTAATTACGGAAAGTCTCGGACACCAAGAGAGGAAGAGAAATAAGTTTTAGTGTTTCTCTAATAGTTTTTCCCCTCCTTTCCTTTTCTGTTTCTTACATTCTCTGATTTTAAAGACCATTTCTTAATTTATTCTTCAGTATGATTAAAGTTGTAGATAAATTTACAAAATCATGTTAGCTTTTGATTACTTGCTTCCTTTATCGGTGTAAAGGAAGATACTTTTGAAAAAGAAACTATAAATATATATTATAGCTTTTTCTGATATGATTATTTGTTAAATAGTTCTTCGGATTAGGTAGAAATAGAATCAAGATATTTGTCCTTATCAATGCTTTTGAAGATGCAAATTATGCATTACAGCTGTCCATCGCTACCTTGAAGAAAAACATCTGTCTCTTTCCGTCTTTTGATTCTGTTTATTCAATAAAGTTGGGTAAGAATTTTATTAGAAGTGATTTAAGTTGCAACTTAACGACATTCTACCTCATGGTTTTAACTTGCCATCTATATACTTGGCTGTCATTTGAACAATTCACTCAGTTTAATTTATACTGCGTACATTTCGATTTAATTTCATCTATATTTCTTGATAAACTTTTGCAAGCAGAAAAGCTAATATAGCATTGCGTTTGTCCACCTTGATAAATTATGCTTCTAGCTTTTATTATAGCTTGTGTGATTTTCCCTCGAGTTTAATGACTTTATATTGTTTGATTCTGATACCTTTGATTATTGTATTCATCTGCTGAAAACTTTAGCTCTTATAATTTCCTAACTTCTTCTTTCCACCCATTTCGGATCTTGGCAGAAACCAAAGATCCTGCACCAACTAAAGCTTCAGGTGGATCAATTGACAGAGGTGAGTGTACAGCATGCATCTTATCTATATTCTATATATCTTCTAGCTTTACAACAATAAATATTTCAAAACCGTGGTGTGAAAGCCACGAGATTGTCCCGAAGGTTGATGCATTGCTTTAGTGAATTGATCGTTCACACGCTGACCTGGTCCTCACCTGTTTCACTTAGATATTGCTCTTGCGGAGGTTGAAAAGGAAAAAAGGCATTCCTTCATCAAGGCTTGGGAAGACAGTGAAAAGACAAAGGCTGAGAACAAGTAAGGCTTTGAATGAACTCGTACGTTTAGGCCCGTTTGGTAACGTTTCCATTACTTGTTTCTGTTTTCTCATTTTTAATAACAAAAAATAGAATTGCGTGGCACCCAACATCCATAGATGCAAGAATAATATAATAAGATTTTTATTAATGTTGGAATAAATTGGAAATGGAAACAAGAACTAAGAAACTTGTTTTTGCTGTTTCCAAATTTCTATAAATTTTGAGAAATATTTCTAAAAAAATGAGAAACAAAAAACATAAATGGTTGTCAAATACTTAGATTTCTTAACAAAATTAGAAACAGGCCCTTAGTTTTTACCTACTAGGTTAGCTTAGTTTCCACTAGAGAACAAAGAACACCTGGAAACAAAAATTGGGACATGGCTGTGCTCGTAATTCAGTATCACTATGCTTGTCTTCTCTTGTCATCTGTCAAAGATCAGTTCTGGTTTATTCAGACAGGGACAAAGGCTGGTATTGGGCAACTAGATTTTAATGCCCAACATTCCTTGCTCCAACTTCCAAACTATTACAGAATTCAAATTTTTGCTGTATCACTTCACTGTTTATGCAATGATTTGAGCTTATGACAGAAATATTTGTCTGACTATTTAATAGGGCACAGAAGAAGCTCTCTGCTGTAGCTGCATGGGAGAACAGCAAAAGAGCCAGTCTGGAAGCCAAGTTGAAAAAAATTGAGGTAATTACTAATTCCTGTACCTCCAAGTCGGAACGTAGATCGAGCAGGAAAACGTCAAATTGGAAATCTCATGAATACTGAACGCTGGATTTGATTTGATTTTACCAGTGTGCATTTGGAATTCTAGTTTTAACAAGTTGTGGGAATCACAGGAACAATTGGAGAAGAAAAAGGCTGAATATGGAGAAAAAATGAAGAACAAAGTAGCTTTGATTCACAAAGAAGCAGAAGAAAAGAAGGCAACGGTGGGAGCGCAGCGTTCGGAGGAACTGCTTAAAGCGGAGGAGACAGCAGCCAAATTCCGAGCAACTGGAACCATCCCAAAGAAATTTTTGGGATGTTTTTGAAAGTTTTTGTTTGTTTTTTTTTATAAGTATATGTATTTTCCTGTCTTTAAGTGTAAATCTTCATGGTTGTTGGCTGTGGTTCTTTGTTTTGTTTGTATAAAATGTAAGAGTGGTTTTGGCTTTTGTTTGTGTGTCTGTTGTTGTTCTTCTGTTCCTTCAGTTAGGAGCGCAAAAATTAAAGTTCAAAAGCTGATTTTCCAGACATTATGCATACCAATTTCCAGTCATGAGATTGTAGATAAAATAAAAACACTAAAAAAATTGGGTTAAATTACTATTTTTGTTTTGTAAACTTAAGTTTTTATTATTTTGTCTAGTTTAAGATATGATACAAAGTCAAACTTTCGCTCTAAAAAAGATAAAGAAGATAAAAATTAGTGTTAGGATTTTATTTTTATTGCTCGGTATTGGATCAATTAATGGTACATTTTATAGTATAATTCCACTAATTAAGAGATTAATAACATTTCAAACTTTTGATCTCGTAGTAACTATTTAGTTCCAGTACTTTTACATTAATAATAATTTAGTTCTTGAATTTTAGTAGGTAATAATTTAATCCTGTAATTTAAAAATTGTAACAATTTAATTCCTACCAAATTTTATTTTAACGAAAGTACATTAAACAAAACTTTTTTTTAACCCAATTTTTTTACTGGGTCTGAATTTCATATCTAACATGTTATATTCTACAAAGTTGTTCAGAAGTCTTTTTTCGAACTTCATTTTCCTGATTTGATGGGGGAGGGGATAGGTTTTTTGGATGAATTGGATGATCCAATAGGTAAACCTTAAATGATCGTAAAGTCTCCATTGATGGTTAAAACTTAGAAATTACTCAAAGAAATAGAATAAAGAGAGACAATTGGTAAAATATTAATAGATAGTCAGAATAGTGCTGAAAATAGATGGGAGTTAAAAGCACTTACATTAATCAGTGTATCATAATGGCTCTGCACTCGAAACCATATAATGCCTATCTACATACTGAACTTTGCCGCTGAGTAGAAATCCCTTTTGGCAACTGCTTTTTTTGTAAGCAGCAATGGAATGGAGATTCCACGAAGAGAAAACTGCTTCCTCAGCTTCAATTTCAAAGCACAAAAAATGGTTACATTACCCAATAGTGTTTGCTAACCAACCACAAAACTTGGACTTATCCTCTACTAGAGAGAGCTTTTATAGGGCAGATAAGAAGACACTTCCTTTCTACTGCTGATGCTGCGTTTTTATGTTGTTTTCTTCTAAGAAGCTCATGTCGTTGTTAATGGGGAAGTCCAGCAGCAGTTCTAATGCACTATCGGATGACTCCTCGAACTCGTTTGCACTCGATGAATCGGACTTGGACATCAGAATGCTAGCCATGGATTTGAAGTTTTTGTACTCAGTTTCTTCATTTTCATTGCTTTCCATGGCGGAGGAACCGGTGTAATCAAGTCCGTTATCGGTGGAGACAACGAAAACCGACTCGCATTTCATTGATGAGGATATGGGACTCTGGCTTTGGCATGTAGTTTTATCTTCCCTTGTGCACCTACGAAATGAATCACCAACTTCAGAGTTCCATATTTGGAGAAAGAAGTCAGAATCAGTTGTTCTTTCCATGGGGAGTGGGGTGAAGAGTGATGACTCCCTTGAAAGTCGAGCTTCGGCTTCGAGCCGAGCGCTCTCCCACTGTGCCATGTGCCTGGTGGCCGGGGATGCCGGTGCTGTAGAGGATGAGCAGCGAGAGCTGAAGGGTTCATGTGTCTGTGGATCAATGCCAATGCAAATAAGACGTTTCTTGAGGTGGGTGTTCCATAAGTTCTTGATTTCATTATCTGTTCTTCCTGGCAGTTGAGAAGCAATGGCAGCCCACCTGCAAAGAGTCTTGATCAGTAAAACTTCATCAACAACATTCATAACCGCAGCAAACAGTTGAAGAAGAGAAACAACATCAAAATCCCATCCTAAAACATGTTTTTGAACAAGTAGACGAGCAGAAATGTTGATGTTTATCCTGCTTTTCAAAAAAACACGAAACCGCAGCTAAGAAAGCAAACAATCGGTTCATATGACTAGTTTCAATACTTTCAATACTTAGCCTTGAGTTTTCTTGAAAGTGATTCCACTGGCCAAACACAGGCTAAACATCTCTCTACAGCCGAAGGTCAGCGAGAACTCAACTCTATTTGAATATTTAATTCATAATCATTTGAGTAGCACAACATATAGTCAAACATCAGACAAAAATTAAAGAAAAAATAATAATTAAATGGTAGTACAGAGGCGATTAGACAAAAGGTACCATAAATTTTAGCAGCCAAATCAATGGTGTCATTCAGGAAGGAAACAAAGAAGCATCACCTGTTTCCAAGGATACCATGGAGCTGAATAACAAGCTTCTCTTCCTCAGTAGTAAAGGGGCCACGTTTGATATCAGGTCTTAGATAGTTTGTCCACCTCAAACGGCAGCTCTTCCCACACCGTAGAAGACCTAAGATAAACACATCATGTAGACAGACCATCCTATTCAATGTGAGAGAGAGACAAATTAAATAAATGAAGAACATAAGACAATAATTGTTCCCTTCCAAGTTCCAACTGTGAGAAAATTTTGGGAGCATCCTATGAAGGAGAAACTAGGCTATTGAACAGAGTAAGTTTGGGTATAAATAATGTCCGGTCCTGGTCAATGGAGACGAAATCGAAACTAAAGGTAAATCGAAAGACCAGCGCTTCTTATGTTGAGGGATGGCTGAGGCAGGCAAGCATTCCTTGACAGGGGAAGAGTTTGCAGAACTGTTATGTCCTAGTTTAGCATCACTTGCCGGGCAACATAGAACGTTTATGCACACAAAAATTACCAGAACAGAAATTCCAAAATAATGCTAAAACATTTTTCTGCACATTGTTAGGTAACAAGGCACGGGACACAGCTGCTCTTAAATATGTGAGATCGATGAAAGGAGAAGAGTGGGAAAAATGGAAGAGTGTAAGGGAAAAGGGGCAGGGTAAAGGACCCAACTACTCAAGCTTCTTCTAATTATTCTTTTTTCTTTTCCCTTTTCCTTTTGTCACTCCATTTACAATAAATGTCGTAAGTTCTGAAGGAAGAAATCTGTTCCAAAAGTTATATTAAACAGAGACTGCAGAATGAGAGATGACAAGTGGAACTAGTGGAAAATTTGGATCACTAAACCTGCAAGCTTGGGGAGCGATCTCCAGCTTCCATGGCCATTGTTTTTCTTGATATAATTAATAAGGAGCTCATCTTCTTCTGATGTCCACGGCCCTTTCTTTAGCCCCTTTTTGTCACAACAAGGCGTCCTTCCCATCTCACACCTTTCAGTACCAGAGGCAGAGACACCGCCACCAGTGACCAGAGCGAGAGAAAAAAACCCAGATCCTCCCTTAAAGCATCAAATTTTCAGAAGAGAATTACAGAGGGGGGAGGAGGGAAGCCATGTGAAAGGAAAACATTATCTCAATCAATTGAAATAAAAAGAGGGAAATTAATGGCTATGTGAGTCTGAAGAGGAAGGACAAGAATCAGCTAGTTTCAAGCTGGTTATTGCAATAAATACTGACATGGTTGAGCATAGTAAGAATTGAATCATCATTGAAAGTAAAATTTGTCCAAAAAATTTGAGGGAGTTAATGCAGAGGTTTCTCATTCTGAGGTTTTAAAATTACGCACAACTGATATAAGAAATAAGCGAATAAGGAGAAGAATTTATTGCGGATTCTCACAATGCAGACTAGCATTTATTGAACAGAGAGAGATTTGAGACGCATTTAATATGATGAAAATGACATACAGAGTACGGGACATACCATGACAAGACCAGGCCTTCACCACTGCTCCCTTGGTGGGTCTTCTCAAATTTCCACTTCCCTCTTCCAATCTGATTGCTGGTTTCTTGCTAAAACTTCATAATCAGCAAACTTTCCTGCCTAATTTTAGCAGGAAATTCTAAATTGTGAGAAACCTCCCCCAGATTAAGATAATGTAAAATTACTAAACAGGCATATATGTGCCTGAAATACATAAATTCATCAACCATATTTTTTTCCTATCCAAAATTGAACAAACTTCTTTTGCGTATATTTTATTTAAGATCAGATTAGGAATTGTTCACTGATAATAAACGCCATTATAAACAAAAGACAAAGAATTCACATGATTTCAACTATAATCGAGGTCAAAAACGAGTCCAAACTAAATAATGTAAATCTCGAAACAGAACAGAGTTACCTTCATCTCACGGAGCAACCGAAAGTTGTCACAATAAATGCACAAGGAAAGAGAGAGAAAGACAAAAATTAAATGCCTCAATATCATTACTCCTTTTAGGAATCAGGTAAACGAGTTGAAATTGAACAAAACCGGAGAAAGATAAAGCGAAAAAAAAGCTGAGATTCGAGGGTATTAGTTTCAAACTCTGCGAGCATCGATCTGATGAAAAATCGAGAAGAAACCAAAAATCGAAAGAGAACAAACGAAATCTTTTCATATTTGTATGGATCTGTGGAATAAGAACGCAGAAATTTGACTCACCGCATAACAGGACGATGAGAAGGAAGACGACACGATTCAATCCATTGAAAGGTACCAGCACGAGCAGCTCTTGCGACTGCTGGTTCGAATTTGGCGCCATAAAAGCCAAACCAGAAATTGAGTTTCGTTGTTTCCACTTTTTTTTTCCTTATGTTTTTCTTTTTCCCATTTCTGAAGCTAAATATACAATTTTATGGAATTTCAATTAAGTCCCTTCAGTTCTTTAACATTTCTTATCAGTTTTTTTCTTAATAATAATATATTTTTTTTTTTTTGCAAAGGGAATAAAATAAAATAAATTTTATTTTAATAAATTTGTGTTTTCTTTTAGAATATTTCACAAAATTATGTTCCAATTTTAAATATAGAAATTATTTTCAGTTTTTGTCTTCTTCGTTTTTTTTTCCCCTAAAAAATGTTGGACAAAATTCTTCATTTTATCTTTCTAATTTCATGGAGCATTTATAAATATATATTGGGTTACTTGGGACAAACTGAAAAAAAAAAGTAAGGTTTATTAATTTTGCATTAGCATTAACAATAATAATAACTAATTAACTAAGTGCCCATTTGAAAACTATTTTATTTTGATTTTATGTTTTTTAATTAAACTTGTTAATATACCGCTTTCACCCGTATTTATTTGTTTTGTTGTCTATATTTTAGAAATGTTTTCAAATCTAACTAAATTTTGAAAATAAAAAATAATAATTTTTAAAAACTTATTTTTTTTTCCAAATTTGGTTAAGAATTCAAGTGTATTTTTTAAAATGTGAAAATATGTCAAATAAATTATGAGTAAACTAGCATAATTCTCAAAAATAGAAAACTAAAAATGAAATGTTTATCCAACCCGCCTAATATAAATAAATTCCAAGTATATATCAAACTACTACAATTTACTATAATAATTAATATTCCCCGTTAATTAGGATGGATGAAACGCTTTCGAAGAGTGAGATTAATGAATTTAGTGTTTAGAGCTGGTGAACTCATCCAATATGTACTTTATGTTAGAACAAAGAAGAGAAATCCACAATGTAGGAATTCATCTTTGTACTTAGGATACAAATTCATATGCAAACTTTAAGAAGTACTTCAAGAATCACAAGTATTTTTTAAAAACTTTCTACGAATTAAAAAAAAATTGATTCTATCTTTCTCATTTATCTCGAATCGAAGAATTAGTTATGTTAATGTCGGTTTAGAACAAGGTTTCAAAAGAAATGACCTTTCCTATCTCATGCAATTTGGTATCCATTTTAATTGGTTGATCATTTTTTATATGGGTCCATATTAGGGGTGAAATTACCCCATCAAAGTCTCATCAACTAAGTTGAGGAAGCGACATAGGTCAAGCCACCTAGATCATACCGTTCGGATTGAACCATCCAACCAGACTGGAGCTAACCGAGTTGGTTCGTCCGAACCAACTCAAGAAGACTCATTCACCAAATAAGAGGAGAGACATATTGCACGAGGTATACTCTCACAACTCTACTCTTATTACTCTCAATGAAATTCTTTGCTAACTTAGGCATTAGAGTGTATCGGGCTTAGCACCACCATGGTGTGTGCAGTTTTCTTTATGTGTAGGTGCTAGCCGTAGCTATTGACGCTAGAGACTGAAACCACATTTCTGCATCAACAGTTCATATCATCCATATGCTCAATTATGCAACCATTTATGGTTAAACGATGATGATATAGGAGTATCACATATTATTTCATTTAGTACTCGAGTCACCTAATTACCCTCGAGTCCTTCACATGGGAGGACTTGGGTATGCCCTATCAAACCTTTATGAGTTCAATTCAAATAACTTGACAAATACACGTTTGGTGGCACGCTCCTACTTTATGATAACCATCTTTACTTGAATTCTACCAAACGAATATATTCTCATAGAGTAGATAGCCTTTTTGTCTGCGATAAAAAAAAATTTACTCAGAAATTTACTCATGTCATCGAATAAACTCAACCAATCATGCACGATTTTGTCTTCAAGACTCATCACACGTTCTTCCAAAATTTTATGCCTATGATTGTTCATTTATCATACTTAATATGATAACATTTGAATTCACTAAGAGATTCGTCAATAATAAAAAAAACACGTGAATGAGCGTTTGAGTTATTTTTTACAAACACCACCACTTATGTTATTCAACTTCTCTAACAAAAAAATCACTTAAACTCAACCTTATAATTTGATTTTTCTTTTCCAGAAAACTTGTAAAATTGTAACATTAATATTCACTTTAGAAAATGTTAAAAAAAAAACAAAAATCATACCAACAACATAACTCAGTAATTAAATCATCTTGCTTCTTTTTTAGATGTCCAAGATTCAATCTCTCATCATTACATCTATTGTACTAAAAAAATCCGTTTTAATTATTGCATATTTTTTATAAGAGAGAGTATTAGAATGTTCTCATTCGAACTTATATCAAATAATAAGACATTTATTGTTTTATAAAAATCGTGAGAAAAAAAAATTATATATAAAAAGGTTTTGAATTAAAAGAGAATAGTCAAAATAGATTATTAAAGAAGGGAAAGGCCCTAAAATAATGTCAGTCAATGAGAAGTCAAAATTGTTGCTTCGCATTTAATGCCATCTCTTTTCTTCTTATCTTTTTCTTTTCTTTAAATTAATTTTCATTTTATTTGACAGAAAGGGTTTTTAAGAACAATATCAACATAAAAATTATTTCAGAAAAGTACAGTTTGTCCCATCAATGAGTATTTCAACTTCAAAAAAAAAAATTAATTAGAAAAAATGTTACCCTCTTCAAATTAAGTTGGAATTATCTCATCTAGAATGTTTATTTATCCCACCCATGGTATAGTATTAGGCTAAATAAACGTTTTAGTCTTTACTGTTTTTTTTTAATTGGGCCTTTAAAAGGTTTCAATTTAGTCTTTTTAGTTTTTTTAATTATTATTTAATTTCTCATCGATGGTAAATAAATTTATATGGCTTAGTACTTTATGAATTTGAAGGAAGGAAGTTGTAGAAATTTCTAGTTTTCTTGTTTGATGACCTTTCTTCTTCTCTAAATTTCCACTAATCTCACTGAGTATTGTATTTTGTAAGTCTAACGTCAAGTAATTTTAACATTCACCAACAGTGAATAACTAAATTGAAAATTTTTAAACAATAGAAACTAAAACATATATTTAGCCGAATAGAAATTCAATTTTTTTGACCGACCATTATGGTTTGGTCTATTGTGTAAAGGTAACTTCAATTGAATCCGACAATACAATTTGAATTTCGTAAAATATAATAGAAAAATTAGTGACAAAGGTATTGGTATAATTCACCTCAGGGATGATTTTGTTCATGGACGCAAACCAAAAGTCCTGTCTAACATCGATAGAGATGTTTTTATCACTCAGTAACGTGAATCGATCGTTGTATCTCTAATATTTTCTAATGAAATTGGAGGGAAAAAAATTAGTTAAGTACTTTTTCTAAAAGCAACTTTAAAATTTTCTAAAATAAATTTGACCACGTGAGAGAGAACATCATAATGAGTTTCAAAAAATAATTTAGTTGAAAGTCATTTTCACTACCTAAAATTCATTTAAAATTCACTCCAAATGAACGCCATTCATGCTCAGTTATAATAACTGAGAGTACAAATAGAAAGGACACTAAAGTGCAAAATTTATAATGATGGAGAGTGTGCATATAATAAAGGTGTAATAATTGAAACCATATGAATAAAGATTAAATAACCTTTAATGTTTTTTATTTGGATTTCCAGTCAAATCTTATAATGATGCTGATTTTTTTTTTTTTTTTTTTTTTGGAGATTGCACTGATTTTAATTCACAGCCACATCTACTAAAATGTTTGAATTTTGACCTATGTGTTGGTTTTATTTTATTAGGTCTTTTGAAATATTGCCAATTAGTTCAACAGAAAGGTCTGCAATCCTATTCAATAATTTTTGTAATAATTGAGACATTTATCAAAGATTCCAGATAATTATTTACAAAGTGACATTCTAGATGGTCTTTGCTCCTGTGGATTAGGCAAACACAAAAATCTAGCTAAGTTTTTGTTTAGATATAAAATTTCAAATTACAAGGAGGAATTCTATTTTTATCCTTGAACTGGCAATATGAGACTATTTTAATCCTAAACTTTCAATTTTATCATATTAAACTTTAGAATTATTATATATGTATGTATATGTATGCATTCGAGTACATGGAATTGATTCGAGTCCAGTGAAAACACTGAAATTGGATTTTTTCTGAAATTTGTAAATTCAACTTAAGAGTTGATCTTTTGCATCAACTCGATAAAGCTTAATTTTGTGCATTTATTAGTTCGAGCATAATGTTTTTGAAGTTGGTAGTTTAAAGAGGCTAATCCAAATTAGTGTAAACATGAGGTAAAAATTATAAAGGTTATACAAGTTTAACAATCAATTTCATTAAATTGAACGATTCTATTACTTGTTTCTCGTTTCTAATTTTCTTAAGAAATCTAAACATTTTACAACTAACAATCAAAACAAGTTTTTTCTTTCTTGTTCCCATTTCCAATTTATTTCAAAACATAAATAAGATGCTTGAGCCATGCAAAACGTTACCAAATGGATATCTATATTGTTTAAAAACTTGCAAACCATAGCAATTAATTTTAGGTTAAATAAACCATTTATACCTTATGGTTCGCTCTTGTTGTCTCGTTAAAATTTGAGATTTGACCAAACTAAGAGGAATAAATTAAACCTTAACCTTAAAAAAATAAATATACCAATTGCATCAATACCGTCGTAATGTAGAGCTTCATAGATTTTGTAAAACTCGAAAAACAAAAGGGAATAGATATGAAGATGTAATATTATACTACAAACATAAATACCTGTGTTCCAGAAAAGCAGAGACAGGCAGGAGATGGCCTCAGCAATAAATTCAGCTCCAGGGCTCACTGTCGGTAAAAGCCAAGGCCAAGGGTTGCGTGGAAACCTCAGCTTTCTTCTGTCGGCGGCGACCCTAAAGGCATTTAATAAAAATAGCAGCTCAAAAACTCCCACATTTTTCCTATTGGAACACGTGGCACATGGACCCCACCAACTGAAGAAACTAGTCCTGACCTGTTTGTTTAAAAGAAACAGCCCATTTGGCAAAAATCCATTATGCAAGCAGCAACCTTGTCCATTGGAACTTAAAATGAAGGTATTTGAAACAACTTGAGGGGGGAAGAAGAAACTGCAGTCTATAAAAGAAGGGTGGGGGATGGGGGGATGACACTTTTTTCTTAAGGATTACAGTACATCCAGAAACTTGGAAGAGAGCAAACGACGAGAAAAGACGAAACTTAAAACAGAAACAAACAGGTCAGTTGATGACGAAGACGATGATAAAAATAAGCCAAATAACTGGGGGGGCACCCAGAATTCATCCGTCTGGGAATTTTATAGATGAGCCAGTCTACATTCTATCCTAATCTCCTGTTAATGTCTTCAGGCCTATAGCTTTCTAACTAATAGTAGGGTTCCAAGCCAACATTCTGCACAAGCTGAGTCGGTCGTCTTCTGTGATGATATTGACTCGAAAACATGTCCTCCGTCGTAGCCAGATCACCGTTCTTCTGACGAGCTTCATTGACCAAAAAAAACAAAACCCAAAAGGGAAAAGAAAACCATCAATGAATTCAGTCAGTTACATGTATGAGATGAATAACTACAGGTACTTAATTAAATTGATACGCGCTAATCATGTTCCACAGTTCTCATATTGGAACTTTGTACTGAATTATCATTCGGAGGAAAAAGTTAGACCAACATGAAACCAAAGATATTGCAAGAATATCGTCCCCTGCAATCTTATTACGAGAAGTATTTAACATAATTATTCAGAAATAGAAACCATTCATTTAGCAAGATGCGCTTTGTCAATTGTTCACTTCTAACCATAATAGAAATTGAAAAAAACAACATTTCAATCAACGACTGCCATCCCCATATGAATGTATTGATATTACCTAATGCATGGTCCAAGTATGTTGGAATTCTTGTTTTTATGTTAATCAAAACTGTTATAATTTGCAACAGTGTAGTATGCAGGTCAGTAATGGGTCACTGGCGGTAAATAACAAAATATGGACTTACCTGCCCAGTGCCCAGAAACACTAAGATAACCAAACCACAATAACTAAACAACAGTATTACAGGAAAATAAAGCAATAAGAATGCTACGCCATTACCATATTTCAAAAACTCAGTCCCTAGGTCTCATAATCGTATCTCTTTTGGCATCTATCCAAAAAGTAATGGTAGGGTAAGTATGGAACCATTTACACTTATCCTATAATATTATTACCAAGATGAACATTTAATGTTATTCAATGACCATAAATGACCAAGAGGCAGGAAATTGAAGCTGTTTAATACAGCAATGATGACCCACAAATTTAAAATATAATTGAACTTGACT
Source organism: Momordica charantia (assembly GCF_013281855.1). Taxonomy (NCBI): domain Eukaryota; kingdom Viridiplantae; phylum Streptophyta; class Magnoliopsida; order Cucurbitales; family Cucurbitaceae; genus Momordica; species Momordica charantia. The sequence goes on along the minus strand of NW_028275163.1, from coordinate 2,568,392 downwards.
GCATTTTTACCACCACACAACATGCTTCTATATTACAAGTACTTCCAAATATAAGTATACAAATGCATATACATACAAACATCCATACAAGGAGAATTAAGAAGCCCATTTTGGTTCTTACCTGCCAATGTGTACCCTGGGATCCAATGTCCACCACAAATTACCGGCAGTAGATTGCCTGGTCAATATGGGGTGGGATTTGTTTTATTTCCGTCCCAAGTTCTTGTTCAATCCTGTACCTGTTGTATGAAAAATCACGTTTCAATGCATCTGAATGTATGATGATGGCAGTAAACTAAAATATCCTTTAAAAAATACATACAAATTGAAACGATCCTCATAGGTGATTAAATTCACAGCTAAGCCAAGATGTCCAAACCTTCCAGATCGCCCAACCTGCAAGTGAAAACAATTATTAAAAGATATGAGAATAGGCACATCAAAAGATTCAACAGGAACTGAAAGTGACACGTACCCTATGTAGATATGTCTCTGAATTCTTGGGAAAATCAAAGTTAATAACGACATTTACTGCTTGAATGTCTATTCCTCTTGTAAATAAATCTGCAGTTGTGTCCCATATGAAAAGAAATTAGTTGAGGACAAGTGGGATGGTGAATTTTGCCTTCTCATGGTAAAACAATCCAAAAAAATAAGTAAAAGATAGCACATTCAGAAAGAGAAAAAAGAAAAATGTACAGTTCAACAAGATGCAAATATATTATAAAGGATGTTTCATGTAAAAAAATATAGTTTGTGTACGCATGCATGCATGTATAATCATGCACACACAAATGACATACCAGTACAAACAAGATTTCTACATGCACCATTTCGGAAGTCATGAAATACTCTGTTGCGATGATCTTGCAGCATCTTTGCATGAATATAGAAACAAGAATAACCAAGTTCTGTTATTTTCTTGGCTAACAACTCAACTCGATTTACCGAATTGCAGAAGATAATTGACTGGTTAATTTGCAGCTGCAGATAGAAACATAACTAAATGATTTACCCAGGAAAAGAGAATGTAGGGAAGGCAACCAAGTAAAAGAGGCTTGCTTGGAATCAAACCTTAGAGAAAAGAGTATTAAGGCAGTGAACTTTTTGTCTTTCTTCAACAAATGCATAGAATTGGGTGATACCCTTTAGAGTGAGCTCATCCATTAAGTTTATAATATAGGGCTTGTGAAGATATCTATCTTTGAAGTCCTTCACAGTTACAGGAAAGGTTGCGGAATACATAAGAATCTGCCGATTAGCAGGCAAAAAGCGAATCAGCTGCTCTATTGAGGGTTGGAACTCTGGAGACAAGAGCTTGTCGGCCTGAGAAACAGAACAAAAAAAGGATTAGCATTTCAAAATTTGTTACCTACATAAAAGATTATAATTCCTACTCATACAACATACAGAAATTTTTACAATTTGGGAGTTGTAAGATTTTCTTGCATTTAATTCCTTCACATCATTCTCGAGAACATAGGAATGGAAATACAATTAATACTAATATCCTTGTCGCTCAAGACAAAAAAGTTCAATCTATATACTCATACAAACGCTCAGCTTGCACAACCCTGCGGCACAATATTACAAGACAGATTCATACTGAAAAATAAAAAGACATTGAAATCAAAGCCACTCATTCATGAATTCCAGAAGCTAAATTTAATTGCATTCACATCTCAGGTATTCACCTCATCCATGATAAGCATAGAACAGTCCTTCAGTACACAGACACCTTTTTTTGCAAGATCTAATATCCTTCCAGGAGTTCCAACTAATAAATGAACTGGTTGATATAATCGCATGATATCATCCTTTAAACTGGTACCACCCGTTGTAACCATAACTTGAATATTCAAATTCTTTCCGAGTTCCTTACAAACTTGTGAAGTTTGAAGAGCCAACTCTCGAGTCGGTACGAGGATAACAACTGTCCATATAAAGGGAAAAAACAAATGTCAAAAAAATAACAGAACAAACCGAGAAGGGATTAAGCTGAAGGAAAGATTTCCATAGAAATGTGGCATAACAGCTATTAATACGAGTGACCATGCATGAAAAAATAACCGCTCATCTTCAATGACTCAGCAGAATGACAGATGTTAAAAATTATAGCAATAGTATAAATTACTACTGTGGAAAAAAAATAATAGTGGTTGAAATTAGGACAAGCCAGAGAAAAGATATCCACCTTCAACATTTCTTTAGATCATGAGGGTGGACATACTGAGTAGGTCGTGCATGGAACTCAAGTGGCTGGTTGTGTGGAGGGGTGGGTTTTTGGTGGGAAAGAATGGAATCCATCTCAAGGATTTACAACTTGCGGTGATGCTTATATTTTTTCTTTTTGGACATTAACAAGCTAGTGTTTTCATATCTTAGATATATCCAGAAGACCGTGAGAGCAATACTCAAGAAGAGCACCAGCTTTGCAGCCAGCATTAATGCCTAGTGGAGGAACTGTACAACACAGCTATAAAGTTTTTCTATCAAATTTCTTGCGTGATAAAAACTTGGATAAGCGTTGCAAATGTTTGGGATGGTAATCATGCAAATTGACATTTGAAGTTTAAAAGGAATCTCATCAATTTGAAATTTAGAGAACAGATCCATCTTTAAACATAATATGAGATTGGCAAGAGCAGGTCAAGAACAAACCTTGGATTACATTGTTATCCTGATCAATCTTTTCCAATGCGGGAATGCAAAATGCAGCGGTCTTTCCAGTTCCATTCTTTGCTCTAGCAAGAATATCACTGCCAGTTAAAGCAATTGGAATACTTTCTTCTTGAATGGGAGATGGTCTTTCAAAGCCTTTCTCGTAGATTCCCATGAGTAATTCACGTTTTAGAAAATAGTCCTCAAATTCATTTCCTTTGGTAGCCGTCACATCCTGGAATTGGATAATGGGCAGATTAGATGCTGACAAAATTAGCCACTTTCTTATACAGAGGCCCGTGAGTATTTCCAGTTTGCATGAGCATTAAAGAAAACAAACTGAAGAAACAGAATGACATAATAACAATAATCTGGCATGCCTGGGTATATGGATTAATCAGAGCATTGAGTCATTAGAGGATCATTAGAAGGATACCTCGGTTTTATACCGTGTATCAGGTGGTGGAATCTTTAACCTTGCCTTCCAATCTTGTGAGCTACATGGAAAAGGAGAAATTAATCGATAATAATAATCATTTTCGATGCACGCCAAGCAATACAATTAACTGTACCAAAATTCAAAACCTTTCATGTTGATAAAAGATATTTTATAAGATATAAAAGTTTCCTAACATAAGAATGTTGACCTATATACAAAATCCTCTGTCAAAAGAAATAAGTGCAAAATACCACAAGTGGCACCCAGAAAAAAGAAATGAAACAAAGAGCGGAGACCCTAAAATTTTGACTATACCCGATGCTTATTACGCTAGATACAGAGAGACGGAGAATCGGATCCGCCAGAATAACAAAATTAACTATGGGGCCCCCTTCTACATAAAATCAAACATACACACGCATCTCATTCCCACATCATAACTCAGGCCCCGAAATGGTGGTATGAGCATACAGAGCGATGAATCCCATCATCTTATACACATGCCCCATAAAAAATAATGCATTAACGGAAACATAAAGTCTTTCGTGTATTTAACACGAACCTCGAGTCAACAGCCTCCGACTGCACGGTCTTCTCAACCTCGTCAACGCCGGTATCGGCAGGAGCGCCACCTAACTGGTTCCTTTTCAGCCATTGTTGGTGTTGTTGGAGCTGTTGGTGCTGGTGATACTGCTGATTCGGCGCCAAATTTCTTTGTACGTATTGCTGCTGGTGTGGTCTTGACTGAAACGAAGGGCTCGCATTCATGCCTCCGCCTCGCCCAGCGCCGATCCCGGGTGGATACCTTCCCCTATTGTTCATCACTAGTCACACTGATCAAGACTCGCGACCCTAACGACGTTCAAAAAAAAGCGGGAGCTAGGGTTTCCGATCGAATGATTGAATGACGACAAAATAAAGAAGAAATCTTACGAAAACTACCAAGAAGATCGAAGAAGGAAATAATCGACTACAAAAGGTTCCGCTCAAGTTCACTAACGAAGCCTACAATTTATACATGACCAAAAATCCGCTAGTTCTCGTATTGGCGGGGCGGATAAAAGGCAAATCTGAAGACGAAAAATGGAACAAAAGAAACGAAAAAAACCGGAGAAATTTGTACAGATCTAGGTCTAGAAATGGCAGAAATTGCAGTAATGGAAGAAATTTACAGAGCAATGAAGTAGAGATTTTGATCGTAGAGCCCGCGGCGGATTCAGACGAAGGCGAGAGCGGCCGGATTTTTCTTTCGTCAATGTTGTTTGGGTCGTTTGACGATGGAGTGGAAGTTACTATCGGAGAGCTCCTAGGGCATCCGAGGAAGTGGGTCTACCAATTTGCAGAATGGTCCTTCTTTAACTTTTTATTTGCATATAGAGACTGAAAGATTCTTTTATTTTCACTTATTTCACGTTTTCTGTCCTTGTTGATTAATTTTATAATGTTGTTCAATAATTTGGAGGATTATTCCATTGCCCTCTCATTTTCCTTCTTAAATTAGTCTTGAATCTTGACATTATCCTTTGCTGTGTTTTTTTTTCCCTAAGAAATGCTTATCTATTATTTTTTATCTTAATATAGTTTCAAAAATGGTTTTTTAATCTAGTTTTTAAAACAAAAGTCTCAATTCAATTTTTGAATGTTTATTTAAATTCGTACTTCTATTTTTTTTTATTTAGTATAACAAATATGGAAATGAGAAAATATTTTAACCAGTGAACTATGTTCATATTTACCGTAATTAATTCAAACATTTCAAATTTCTAATACATGTAATCAATGGACATTTAACACATATGTGATGTTATTTATTTGGGAAAAACAAATGAGGAGGAGTATCTTTACTAAAAATGATTAAATAAAGTAAATGGGTTTCATGTTAAATGTCCATTGGGCAACGTGCTCTATCAGCATGAAAGTGTTGCTGACAAGGCATGACCTTTTTTTTTCTTTTTTGGAAAGCCATGAGCTTTGTGAATCCATTCAATTGTTTTTTATATATATTTTTCTTTACCATTAATAAGATAATCATCCAAATAGAAAACACTAGTTTATTGTCATGAAGAAGAAGAAGAAGGAAAAAATAAATAAAAATTATCCCACAAGACATTCAACATGGTAGTGCATTTATTCGGAAAAAAAAATTATATATATATGTGGTAGTGCATTCTAATTATCGGACAAAATTGAAACCAAGTCCAAACAAAATAAAGATTACATTCATAATATAACAAAAAATGTAGCTACATCTCGAAAATAAAATAATAAAGTTATGTGGGTGAATGTCAATTATCGTTGAACTAGTTTTAGTAAATATATTGTTGTTGTTATTATTATAACCTTATGATCGAACATATATGATATAACATTTTAATAAGTTATGCTTATATTAACGATAAATATGATTTATAAGTTTGTCATTTGTTGGTATAACAACATGTGTGGGTATGAAAACGAGCATAGTTTAACGATAATTGACATATATCTCTAACCAAGAGGTTATGAGTTTAATGATCCACCCTGTACTAAAAAAAACATGTGTGGTTGAAAATTCGAACACACTACATTTTGGTCTGAAATATAAAGTTGACATATATTTTATAATTTAACATAATTATGTCAATTTAATTAATACACATTAAAAAGTTAATAGTAATTCATCGGCTTTCAAAGTCACATCGTTAAATTCACTTACCCCACATTCTTGAAATATACTTTAACAATTTCAAATAACTAATTTTCAATTGAGTAGGTCATTACCACTTAATTTTGTCAATCTAACATTACAATTATTTTTCGTACACTAAATGAAAATAGAATATTCGAACTCACGATCCATTGAGTTAAGCTTGCATCGAATCGAATTTAAAATACACGATATTAAAGTGTATGGACCAAATTTGAAACTTATGAAATCAGCCCCATTTGTGTAGTTAAAAAGGAAAAATCCATGTTAGATACTAAAAATCCATATTGAACAGAATCAATTATTTATCATTCCACTAAATCACATCGCAACAAATTCAATTATCATACAATAAAGCCTCAATAATTACTCTCTCTCTCTCTCTCTCTCGACAGAATCATATCAACACCATTATCTAAGACCTGCCATTATCAGCGGCAACCATACCTTCTGCAGCCGCCGCCGCCATGGCCGACGCCACCTCCATTCTCAAGCTCTCCACTTTCTCTTTCAACCCCGATGCCTCCAAAGCCTCAACAATCTTCTCCTTTATCTCTGCCTCCACCTTCTCAACCTCTTTCACATTCAACCCATCCGCCATTTTCGCCTTCAGTTCCTCGATCTTCCCACCAAGTTCCGCCATTTCTATGGCCCTCTCAATCTCCCCATCGATCTCCTCTTTCAAACGCTGCACCATCTCTCTCACCTCTGCCGGTGGGGCCTCGGCAGTCCTTTTGACCACTCCCACGACATCCAAATTTGCTGTCTTCAAGACATCGACAAGCTCTGTCTTGACTCTCTCGAGTTCCTCTATGAACTCTCTGTCCACTGGGGCCCCACTGGAAACAATATTGTCCCAATTATCCTTCAATTGTTTCAGTTTTGCTTGTGTCTCAGATGGGATCTTGCTGTTGATCTCTGTTTTTAGTTCCTCGCTCTTCTTCTTCTGCTCAATGAGTTTGTTAACCATGTCTAGCTTTTCAAGCTTCTGTTTCAAACCCAGATAAGAACCGGGCTTTGACAGGTTCTGCTTGAATTCTTGCATGAGTTTGTCTGATTTTTCCTTCAAACTTCTGCTGAGTGGTTGATTAGGCAACCCATTTGGGGGTTGGGAGAGTTCTAGTTTGAGAGATTCAAGCTTCTCTTGTAAGCCCATGGAGATGAATGCATTGGTCATCTCTTTGTCAACATCTTCCTTGAGTTTCTCAATCGCTTGGGATGTGATTGGATCGGATGGGCCTTTCACTTTGAGAATCTTATTCTTTAGATCCTCAAGTTCTGACTCTATGTCACCAGGCTTTGGCAGGCTGGTTTGAGATGGCATCATCTTGCGTTTTCTCTGTGGATCAATGGGAATTCCTTCTTGAAAACCACCGATATGGCGGTATTTGAGCATCCTGTGGTGGAGCAACTCTTCTGTACTCATGTTTGCTAGTTCCTGAACAAGGTCAATTTTAGCTTTTAGGTGGAAATTCCATTACAAGGAAATCATGTGAAGTAAATGGAAGGATAATACATCACTCCAGTGGATGGTTCTAATAAGGGTCCGTGATGTCTCCACGAAAACTTGTGACATTTTGACATATCTAGAATTTTCATTGTATGATGGTAAAATATTACTATTTTAAATGGAAGCTATTTTGATAATGAAAAAAGATTTTGTCAAAATCACTTCTAAACCTGTCCATTGTGGCAATATAAAAGTGATTTCGCAGCACTACCAAACATGTCTTTAATAATATAAAATATTGTTATCCTGGCTTGGGTTGGGCAAAGTTTCAATAGGATTATGAGAGAGCGTGATGGAAAGAAACGAGAACCCTAGTACTCAAATTATAAAATGGCAGGGAAAGGTCGGAATGACAAAAAAATTTCATGAAAATGACACCAAGACGTGCTCGAACCTCATTTGGTTGATACAATTCAAGGACTTCAAATCTTCAAAATAAATCACTCGAGAGACCAAAGATTACATGAAGAAGGATAACTGAAACTAGCTAGCCTCTTGGTGGGTGTTGGAATAAAGTCTAGTACTGTGCAATACAATAGTAAATAAGATAAGGTAAAGACTAAAGAGCCAATACTAAGTTTATATTTTCTGTGGTGCAAATGTGAAGATGTGAAAGATATTTACCTTCATTGCCTCGATTATTGCAGACTTAATTTGTTGGGAGGCCCATGCTGGATCAGCATGTGCACCACCAAGAGGCTCCTATAAGCAGTAATATAAATATAACATTAGTAGTGTCTAGGAGAAGCATCAGCTGAACTTATTATCAGTTGAATGTAAGCAAAACTAAAATATATCGGGACGTCTTGTCATTTTATGCATATATTATTTCTTGAAGCTCGATATCTCTCACGAGCATGGATGTAAAGTTGAAACAAATGGCCAAGCCAAGAGAACTGATATACATGGCCATGTATTCTGTCATTTATGGCAATTATCAAGTGTCTAATCGCAACACAACTCTCGTTCTACTTTTACATTATTATCTCTTCTTTTACTCTTGTTTCATACAAGAAGGAAAAAGGAAAAAGAAAAGTTAAATCAGCTTGAGAGGAAATCTTGTGAGCTCCTACCAAAGAGAGAGTTACATTTGGGCGACAAAGTTATTTTTCTTTTCTTCTTTTGTTCAGTGGAAGGTGATGCCAGGCAAGAAAATGGTGCTTTTGATGAGAGATGATAAAGGAACAATAATGCTTTCATTTCTGCAAGCACTGAAACACATAGTGACATAGACAGGTACTTACAGGGATGATACCATCAGCAATTTTGAGCCTGTAATGTTCTTGAGCTGTGATTTTCAATTTCTCAGCAGCCTGCACAAGGACGAAACTTCAAGGGTTAAACAAAAGCCGATCTTGGGTTAAAGTACGCACAACTGTCGAAATAGTCGCATACCTTAGGAGCTGCTTGAGAGGATTTCCACAAAATTGCAGCACATGCTTCAGGACTGATCACAAATACAGACACCAAAAAGAAAAAAAAAAGTCACTCGTAGAACTTACATAGATGATAGGAAAAGAAAATCTTGTTCTCTTCTGTTATCTGTTACTTCTTTAAACAGTGTTTGGGACGCTTTTAAAGTATATTTATGGAGGGCTAAAAGTCACTTAATGGTAGTGTTTGGTTAAAATTTATAAGTAAAAATACATTTTAAAATTATTTATAATCAAAAGTAATGAGAAATTTAAAAAACCGATTGAGAGCACTTAAAGTGACTTGAGATGTATTTTTTTTTTCAAAAATATTTTTAAAATAAATGTTTCACTTAAAAACACTTGTTTATAAAGGCATTCCAAACTCACCCGAAGATATCAAGCTAAGGCTTGTGTTTTTATAAGAAAAATATATATACATATTGTACCTTGCAACGTAGAAAGCAGAATTCTCCATCATGAACATTTTATTTGAACAGGCAATCGCAAGGGCTCCTCCGGAACCGCCCTCGCCAGTTACCACTGTTACAATGGGCACCTTTAGACCAAACATGGTCCTCAAGTTATGGGCTATTGCTTCACCCTGCAAAAATCAGAAAATTGTTAAGCCAATAACATGTTATTAAAGCAATCCACCAAAGTTCAATTTTCACGTTGAGATGAAAAGTGTTACCCACTTGACCAAGTTCCTCAGATTTTAGATCAGCAAATGCCCCAGGAGTGTCAACAAAAGTAAGGATAGGCAAACCATGATGATCAGCATATTTCATCATCCGTAAAGCCTTCCGGTAGCTGGTTTCCAAACAATGGTTTTAGCGAATAAATCCAATAATTGCAAAACGAAAAAAATTATGTTCTTGTCGACTTGAGATCCTTTTCCCTGAAGGTTTTCTCCTTATTTTATTTATATTTCATAATTCATACAACATAAAGCAACTAGTAACACAACATAAACTTGATAACCAGGGTATTGAGGCTCACTTCTTGCACTTCGTTCATGCGCTACCCCGCTAATCTTTGGAAAGGTTTCGCCCACCCAAGACTTGCTCTTAAGGAGAACAAGAATTCTAAATTAAGTTTTCCACCTGAGCCCAATACTTTGGAGGGTATTTCCAAACGTCCCAAGTCCTTCCCATCAAGGTCACCCTTGAGGGCAATAGAGATGAATAGTAGACTCCAACGTTGAAATCCTAGACAAAATATTTTATTTTGTACTAATTCTAATCTCCCTACTTATTGGTTTAAAATCAGAGAGACTCTTTAAGCTTACCCATGAGGCGTTGGCATAGCAAAGTTGCGAAGAATGTTCTCCTTGGTATTCCTACCTTTCTGATGTCCTATACACATGTAGCTTTTACCTTCAATGCTCCCAATGCCAGTAACAATTGCTGGATCATCGTACCCCGCACGATCTCCATGGAGTTCTACCCACTGATTGAAAATAAAGAGATACAAGTTACATTCAAATGTTATAAATAAGATGTAAAAAGTATAGGAGGTACCTTTTCTGTGATGTTTAATATATGATCAAGAACTGTTGGTCTATTGGGATGTCGGGCAATTGATAGTCGCTGAATTGGTGTCAAATGTGTGTACAAATCTTTGAGAGCCTGAACTTGAAACAGAGAGCAGAAAAAGTATTTAGGACAGAAATATCAGAATATCAGGATAAGGCAAAACGATGAAGTCAAGTAATACAGGGCAGAAAAACTCAAAACATACCATCTGATACTTGTTCTCCAGGGTACCAATTTGATCACTGAAATCTAAACCAGTTTCATCAGCCAAATTTCGGATCTGAAAGAAATAGAGGGAGAGAGAGTTAAACACAAGACACAATATGAGAAGCTCCTATACTGCTTTGTGCCCTACTGATATCTCGTGTCATAGGACCATGTGAAAATTTACACTGTTACTGTGCCTTAACCAGAGATTCCCATTTCATATCCCGGTGATTTATGAACCACAAAAGGATTTTTAAATCATAACATAAAGGAAAAGGAAAAGGGGGAGGTTTTGCATGGTCTTTTACCAAGATTTAAATATGCTTCTTCACTGAGACATGCATTACTAGAAGATTTCGAACTCGTGGAAATAATGTTCAAAAGACTTCCTGAACATTTTTCAAACTCATAAAAGGAACTTACCTCAATAATCTTCTTCTCTAAATCAACCAGAGGCTTCTCAAATGGAAGCGTGACAGGTTTCGGTTTCTCGGCCAGAGGCTTGAAGTAAGACAGATAAGTCAAGTACCCACTCTTGATGTTTGGGTCAATATCATCCGGCCAGGGATAATCGTGCTTCCTCCACTTTTTAACCTTTGCAGTGACACAAAATTTGTTTCTGCTCTTAATCCGGGGAACTTTTGGATCATCCAACCAAAATCCATACCCTATTCTATGTGAACTTCTAAGGAGTTTGCTAGCCAAAGGACCTTCTGCAAAATACAAACTAGGAAATTCCAAGCAGCTATCTTTGCTTCCAACATTTCCAGATGCTAAAGATAGTGTTGTCATCTTCTTGAAAAGTCAATATATTACTTCAATTACATCCAAGAGTTCACTGGTTATATTCCTGCTCTTGTAGTTCATTTGAGCATAGCGAGGCAAATACCTTTAGAAGGCATTGTTCATTACGTCCTGTCCTAAGAACAAAAAGCAGCACAATTTCACTAAAATGGATAACAAATAATAGCATGGAGTTGAGAGAGAGAAAGAGATGCATCTTGATAATGTAGCTTTGCAAATAGATACTCACACCCTAAACCCAATGCCAAGAACTGAAATCTTGATAATGTATCTTTGCACATAAATACAAGGAAAAATCCGTTTCCATTGGCTGACTGATAGGAAATTTCTATCCAAATGACCGTTTAATCACATATAAAAACTAAATGTACGCTAACCTGTCAAATAAACTTAGTTTAGTCAGTGATAGTTTAACATGGAAGCATGGTACAATGTTCAAACCTCTGTCATTTCTCCCTAATTAATTCAAACAGCCACTTATTGAGTTCTATACTAATTTCGAAACCCACTAATGAGGGAGAATATTAAAACATATATGTAAACCATTAAATATATAATAACCCATCAGTACCTTTTTGAAATTAGTGGTAGTTTTAACAATAATAATATTTTTCACTTTTTTTCTTTCCAATCGTTATTGTCGTTTTCTCACCCATTATTTAGCTTCCATGCAAACTCTTACAGATCAAAATTACAACATCTTAGTTCACAATTCAGAGAAATATAATAGTGAGCTCCATTTTTCCAAGTCAAAGAAGCAAACGCAAACATAACTTAGCTTTCTCTAACAAAATATGTGTAATTATCAATCCCTTTGCCGCATCAAGACCATACAACAAGGAAAATCCAAAAAGAAGAAGCAATCAACATCTTAAGGGCCAAAATCCACGTTTACTCGAGAACAACCCCTTGCTTAGTTTCAACGGGATATGCTGGATAGAAAATAAAGAAAAAGGAAGGAAAATTGGCGGAGATTTTCTCAGCAACCAAACAGAAAAAAGCAAGATGAAGAATACCTCAGGCGAGTGCATTAGAAATTCGCTCAAAAATTGCAGGAATCCCAAAGAGAAGAAGCTAATGGGATGATTTGTGAAACAGCAACTGGCCAGTGGAAATGCACTTCTGAGCTTTTCGGTTATGGCGGAGGAGAAAAGAAAACGCCATGTGGGGGAATGAAAGCGCGTGAGTTCAAGCGCGACGGTGGGGGTGGTGTGAAATTGAGATTGGTCCGTGTACGCTACGCGCTTTTTAGATAATTGGTAAAAGATGGACAGGTCATCACAAATGCGGATAACTTCCCGCGGAAGTGGGGCCCATCCGGATTCATAATTATCGTTCCTTCGTTTCCATATATCCACTCGAATTGGCCATTGGCCATTGGGGGACCGTTGTGCAATTTCATGATAGTTCGTGGGGGCCACTTCGTAATTGTGATGGACTCGGTGGCTTATCAGCAATTAAAAAAAATTACTGTTTTGCTCTACTTAAGATTTTTGTTTTTACTTTTAAATTATATATTTTATTATCACTGTTAGATATACCCACCGACTTAGATAGCAGAATCTCAACTTGAACTTAACTTAACGGTAATTAACAATGATCTCTCATGAAGATATCATAAGTTCGAATTCTCTCACCTCAGAAAAATAATTTAATATTCATACCCATCAAATATTTCAAACGAGACCCAAGTATTTTAAAAAAAAATTGAAAAACTCAATGGCTAATCAATTATTAAGACAATACACATCAACACTAAATTATGATAAATTAGCTAAGAAGAGTAATAATCACTCATTAATTTACCATTGAATAACCAAAACCTAATTTTCTTTAGTAAGTAATGAATATTTCATTGATGGGAATGGAATACAGAGAAACTTTGCAAGTAAATAACATCAAAGGCTGTATAATAATATATCTACTTGGATGAAGAACTCCAAAAGAAAAGCACCAAAAATAAATAATAGAATCCCAAAAAATGGCTCACAAATTGCATTAAATCAGAGAAACAGAGAGAAATCTGTTTTTTCCACAACTCAATCACTGTTATAAATGATTCAATAGACATACATTACATTCTCTTGCAAAACTTTCATCAAGTCGAATTGTTACACAAATTGTTAATTGATTTTCATTTCTTCGCCCTCATTAGAAGTAACATAAATTTTTATCGGGATTGGTCTCGAAAACACATCGATGAAATCACCGAGAACAAGAAGTCGATAGTGTGCTACTCTATCTCAAGCAAGGTTGATAGTGTTCCCTAAGTTCTAACTAAGCCAACAAGAATTTCTCACTGCTGCAAATTAGATGGAGTATGTTTGCTACAAATTCACTCTTGCAATCTCATGTGGTGATCATGTTGAACTGAAACCTGGAAAGCTGCTGCGGGATTGTCGATATAACAGGTCCATATCTCTGCGATCAAGTACGAAAGTGAAAACTATCTATTAGCTTTTGAAAAGCATGATATTCTGAGACTAAAGGGATTTACATGTACTATCATCCAGCATGCAGAAAATCCACTACATACTAATTGCTTATAATTAAGCAGGCTTTTGACATTGCCCGACATGCTAAAAATCACTTAAGAATATGCAAAAATTTCGTTTTCCGCCTTTTTTTCCCTCCTGTGGGTCTACAAAGGGAAATTCATCTTACCTGAACATTGTCGTAGAGCTCAAACAAAGGAACTGCAAGCAGCTTCAAATTCTTAGGAACGGCGAAGTACTCTCTTTCAGACAAATGGACAATGAAAAGCTTTTTGCATTCCTGGATCATCAAAAACGCTTATTAGGATTGTCTCTTTTTCCTCAAGGAAAAAAAATATCCAAGATTAGTCAAGCTTAAGGAAAAAAAATGTTCCTAAAATGGATTTCTGCTCTCTTTTTCCTTTTCCTTTTTTGGCTGGATGTCCAGAGGGAGAGTTGAGCCTAACCTCGTCCCATGACCTCTCCATCCTGGTAAAGATTGTACCATTTTTCTCAAGCCAAATACCCCAAAAAATAGCAAAAAAATAAAAAATGCGTGCGATAGGATAGACCAGGGAGGATTCATAAGAACCTCCTCTCCTCTCCTCTCTATTCTGCGCCGTCTCCACAAAACGATTCCATAATGATAAAGCTAACCAAAGTAAGATAAAAATCATGGACCAGGACCTTCCCCCGCCTCAGAAAAAGTGAAGATAAAGAGGCTACCCAATTAACTGGAATGGAATAAATTTTTTTTAATGAAATGCCAAGCTTTGATTAGCTAGTATAGTGAATTCCAATTGAAATAATCTTCGTAAAAGATTTTTTTTTTCCTGAAATTGATATATTCTTCCCTCTAGGGAAAAAATACATAAAATTTAAGAGGAAGGCGTATGTGAAAGAGGAGGATGGGCGGAGGGGGAAGAGAGAGAGAGATCCATATACCTTGGGTTTTGTAATATGAGGAGGACAATAAGGATACATAACAGTTTCAAAGTTTGGTCTCCACCAGATGGCCACACATTCACCAATCTGCAGGAAATTTGCAATTATGAATCTAGCTCCTCTTAGGAACATGCAAATACACAACTTGAGTAAATAGATTGCAACAAGCATATAAGAAATGATGCAAACCTGCCAATCAGGCTGGAGGGCAGGTGAATTTGCACCCAGTTTGCTCGTTAGTTTCCTCTTTAAACCTTCAATTTCTGCAAATGTAAAATTAAACATGAGAGGGGGGGAGAGAGAGAGAGAGAGATTTTACTCAGTGGGATGTGAGGAGCTGCAATTGTATATAAAATCTTACCATTTTCTCCTGGCTTCAAACGGCCACCAGGGAGCTTGCAAAAGGTATTTCCTATTTGCAGAAGTAGAATGTGGGGGTGCTTATGTTCTTGCACCTGTGGAATTGAAGACCAGATTGTAGTAGGAAAAAAAAAGGATAAAGTCGCATCATATTAAAGTACATAACTCTTGAATATCAGTCCATAAATTGCACCAATGATCGACTAAAGAGAAAGCTTGAAGAATTTAAGAAAGACTCAATGCCCAACTCAAAAGGTAGAAAACTGGTCTAATTCTGTGAACACTGTCATTTGGAAATTATAGGCTGAAAAAAAATTATAGAATCTCTAAAAACACCGAAGGGATCGGAGAGGAGAATCCAAATCAATGCTGGGTTTAACAGCTACAGCACCTTACTCAGATTCTTCAACGTTGTCTCACTGTAGCCTTGTAGGCACAAAAGTTAGAAATATCATCCAAATACTACAAATGGTTAATCTTGATGGAGTTTCTGACTGTGTAAACTCCAAGAAAAACCTGGCTGAAACTGCGTCCAGCATTCCACTTAGCAGAAAGCACATCTCTCACTAATACAAACAAAAATGAGATAATGGATCTAATATTTGGAGGCTGAAATTTTTACCCTAGGTCAACCATTGACAAAAAATAGAAAAGTAGTGTTAGAGATGTGGCTCTAGTTCCTATCTACCTGTTTCACCCAAAACCTTTCTTATGAAGCTCTGAGTCTCTGACGTAAGAAAATACCAGTCAATGTATGTTTGTCTCTTCTTTATAACCTAACTGGTTCTGAGTGATGGTCATTGGCAGCATTTGCTTTAGTCTTTCAACACACGCTCTAGCTAAAAGCTCACAGATGGTAGCGGTTAAGCTGAATCTAAATCCTCAAACCTCTGTCACCATGGTCTTCTTAGAGTCAGGAGATAAGGCAAGCATAATTTCCATTGGAGACAAGCATTAAGAAGACCATTTTTTGAAATAAGTAATGTAACAGCTTCAGAAGATTCTCTTTAATTATGTTCCAAGACTTCTTTAAAAAATTGACAATGCGTCCAGTCCATCACAACCTAATGCTTTACCTCTTTTTCACCACCAGTTGAACCTGGCTTCTTTAATAATTTCTTATTGCTAGACCCAATGGGATCTCAATCAAACCCTTCAAGGTGAAAATTTATTCCTTCAACTCTAGAATAGAATAACGAGCAGAGATCCTCTTCAGTTCTCAAGCTGGCCTATTTAACAAAGGAAGTTGTCTTCTACCGTTACCATCTTACTAGTAGAATGACATTTAGACAATGCCTAGGTTGGAAAGCACAATGTGATGCCCTGAAACCATACTAGTTCTTCCAAGTACATGCAGTTGGACTTTAATGTCATCCGCAAATATCAGAAATAAATTGTTATTGCATGGTAGGAAAGTCACACATCATCAACTTCAATGAATTTGTTCAAAATTTTGCCCCTTAATTTTGGCTTATATTCTGTATTTTAAATCCAACTTAAGCTTGTCTTGTATCATACAATAATTTGGATAATTTTGGAGTTGCTTTCCCAAATTCATTATCAGTTACATTTGACAGAGGTATTAAAATATCTACCTTAGCTTTGAAACCAGAAACAGATTCATAAATATTTTCGACACTAGATGTCATGAGTACAATTTAAAAAAAAAAAAAAAATCCAATGCTCATTTTTTATAAGAAACAATGTATATTCATCGAGTATCAAAATGTACAAGAGCTTCCACATATTATAGCAAAACTTTTTCTAAACGGAAGCAATCATAGGTTGAGAGATCCAATGTTAAAAGTAAACAAATATTTCGTTGAATGCATACTTTTAGGAGAATTTAAAAGATGATAATGATGGAAGTTCAGATTTAGTCATCCTCGTCTTTCATTTAGTACCACTTCAAGTAAATGAAAGGAGAAGAAAGGATTCAACAATACAACTTTTCTACTTGCATACATATATGTCTATATTATATATAAAGGATGTATATGAGTGGTAGTATATGTCTTTTGCCTCTTCAATACTATAATTTGTTATAAAACATTTGTAGTGATTCCAATTCAAAGAATCTCTAAATCGAATGAAGACATAAACTACGACACCAAACTAGTACGCCCACACCCTAATGGTATATTAAACATGGAGGGAAGGGAACGAACAATGGAGATGAAATATGATGAGATACGCACTAACCAGCAGAATTGCTTCAACACTAGTCCTCATGCCTTCCTTCATATAGCTGTAAACAAAACAAAAGTACAAGTTACTCACTCCACTCGATGTCCCTCAAAATCCAGCAAATGAAAGATAAATCTTTCAGGCCAGAACCAAAAAAACGTCAAAGAAAGAGAGAAAATAAACAACAATAAGAAGGCGCTATGTTTATATATAAGCAAGTAGCTTGAATAAAATCGATTATAAACATTTCACACAGAGCTTTCTCACTAAGTACCGATCCGCGATGTTACTTCTATAAGCAACTTGCACATTTTTTAAATCGAAAAAAAAAACAAAAAATATTGTAGACTCAGCTCTCGTCTTGTTCCATGTCGCGATTAAGATACGGGAAAAATCATAAAATCAACAACTTTTTTCCGTGATTCAGCGTAGAGCTATACACATAAAATGCAAAATGACAAATAATCCACCATGAGAGACGGCCGGAGTTCCTAATTCTCATGAACAACAAACCATAGGACGATGAAAAATAAAGAGTTTAGGGTTTAAGGAATCGAGTTAATTTGCAGTACTTGACTTTCATCCGAGCAAGACGATCGGCGACGGAGGTGTCCTTCTCGAGCTTCGGCTCTTTGGTCCCGAAGGTGTAGCTGGAAAGCGGGTAGGTGTTGACCACCGGCGACGTCACCATGGCTCCGTTCACTCTGCAGCTGCCGGAGAAAGTAGAAAACCTGCGATCAGTCCCCGCGAGCTCTGCGGGTTTAATTGGTATAATGGTCTTTTAACGAATCAGATTTTATGTAATGACCCCCAAAATGTTTTTGTCAAAATGACTCTGATTTTGTAAAATGGCCCTAGTCTAATGCATGATCATTGGCCTTTTTATAAAAAATCGAATAATTTTTTTTTGCGCAAAGGAAACAATTGGCCTATTGATTTTTTTATTTATTTAAATATTTGTATCTCATGGTGTTCAATTCCTGACAATTAAAAAAGATAAATGCAAAAAAAAAAAAAAAATAACTAGTTATCAAACTTGGGAAGGAAGAGAATTAGGGTAGCAGTACATCCACTACACTATTAAGAAATTTTTTACATTAAAACTACTAAATAATATATAATATAAAAAGTTATATTTTTTTTTTCAGAAATAAACCGATCGGATAGTCGTCTCCAACTCTATTTTTAAAATAAGTTTCATTTACAAAAAATTATTAAAAAAATCCTAAAAATAGCACCGAAGGAATTTGAGTATAATTTGATTGATTTAGGTGAAAAATATAAGAATTTTTTTTGTTTCTTATAAAAAAAACACTTTTTTACTAAGCCATATTTCTGAATGGAATATACGTCTCCGGAGAGTACAAAGGGAATTTGGTCCATCCAAGGGTTGAAATTCAAACCTTAATTCGTTGAATTAAAAAAAAAAGGAAAAAAAAAAGAAGAAGAACTAAAAAATAACTAAGGGGTATTTTTGGAAACAAGAACGCCATTTTGACAAAATTTATTATTAAAGTTATTTTGACCAATATGATTTCCGAACGTGACATTTGGTCAAAATTCTCCTCGTCGATTCTACTGAAGCAGGACTGTGCGATCAAAGTCTCATTCGAGGCAACGCATTCTTCCTGAAGGCAGGATTCGAGGGGTAAGCCGGCGTTATATAGTCTATTCAGTTCGTTATGTTTATCATCTTTCAATTGATAAATACCACGGTTCATTTTGTTATTTATGGTAACTACCATGGTTCATTTTGTTGCTGCATTATTTTTAATGCGTGCATGTGTTTGGGTGTACGATCTTAATTCTTAAAGCAAGAAATGTTAGCTCACTAGCTACACGAGCTTAATTTTGGTCTGAAAATCGATCATGGTGCTGCATACTGGACAAGTAGCTGGAAGAAATGGGCGTTTGTTCTTATGGCATCGAGAGAAATGTGGTTGTAGAAAACTCCATATTGAGATTTGAAATGGTAGTGCAATTGGGTATTTGGAATATGGTTGGTTTGTTAAACTCTCTCACAGTAAGCTCCTTCCAAGTCATTTCCTTATTGCAAACAATCAACAGATGACTATAGAAAACTGCCGGAATATGGAAGAGGGACCCGGAATTTAAATTTAGAGGATAAATCTTAATGAAAGAGAAATGGTTGAGGCGTCTAGATTGTTGTTTATGCTGGGAAATTTTTATTTAGGATAAGAGAATGACAACATGGCGTGGCTGCTTGAAAATGCAAGTATATTTCTATGCAAGTTTATGGTTAGGGATTGCATACTTGTGAGAAAATACGAGAAAATAACACTGGGTGGCCCTTGTCCAAATTGGTGCTGCGGCGGGTGTTAGTCACATTTTTCGTCCTTTAGCCCGAAAGATTTGGACTCAAAATTGTGGAGGAGTTTAGTTATTAATATGCTTTTCCCATCAAGGTTAAAGATCTTATTGGACAGCAGTTGGTGTTTTCTTCCTAGAAAAAGTCAAGATAACATTTCAAGTTGAATTATCTATATAAGGATTTTTTAACGACCTAATTTTGTATGATTGGCGAATGTCTTTGTAGTCTCATTTGGTTTGTGCAGATTCCTATCTCCCTTTTCTTGTAGTTTTGCACTCGGAACAAAAATAAGAACCACTTGCTCTGGTGTTACCAGGTGCTAATGGAGAGGCAGGGTAAAGATGACTGCACGATTAAGCAGGTTATAATTTTCAATCTTAATTTCTTATCCATTTCCTGTAAGCAAGTTGATGAAAGAATGGTTAGAGCTAAGGCGTTGGTGTCCAATGATAGAGAGTAAATCCCCAAAAGCGTAGAGACAAGGTGTACATCGGCTGTGGAGCTGGATTTGGAGGGGATAGGCCATCAGCAGCTCTTAAGTTGCTTCAGAGGGTCAAAGAACTCAACTATCTCATACTTGAATGTCTAGCAGAACGCACTCTTGCTGATCGTTATCAAGTTATGTTGTCTGGTGGCAGTGGTTACGATTCTAAGAGTATGTCCATTTTTATTTTTCGTATTTAGCTTACAATATATTTATCAATTAAAACTTATCATTCCTTTCTCGTATTTATATTTCTTGAAAGTTTTAAATATGGTTGGGCTGGTTGCTTTTTGTTTAGAAGCTGATGAGTGGTTCTCTATAGTCGTTGGTAGTATATCAGTATTACTTGAAATATTGCTCCTTTCCATGTATTGACCTTTCCAAATAGTGAATTTGGTAGAAAATTGTTGTTTATTTTGCGTGACAATGTTGTTAGTCCGTGCTGTGTGCATGGCTTCACGCCTCATTTTTTCCTTGTGTCCAGTTCGAAGTTTACTTTTAATTCATGTATTTTGAAATGATTCAAAGACAATTTCATTCCTGTGTTGGCTTTCATACACTGATTTTGAGACACCTTATCTTCACACTCAATTTCAGGATCTATGTAATGAACCATCCAAGAAGTCAGTTGGCCTTTTTCTGGCTAGTTGCTGACTAATTTTTCTTGTTGGTTAAACTAACTACCCTGGCAGTTACTCATTTTGTATCAAATTCTACAACTTTAATGGACTGAATAACAGAAGTATTATAAATGTACAAGAATTGTACCTAATAAGGTTTCTTCAGGATCAGTTATTGAACTGCAATGTCAATATGTGTTTTCTTATCCTGTATCTCCCGGCATACATGTGATGTCAAGTCATTTTGTAAGAAGAGTAATGAGATTTTTTGTGTGTTTTGTTCTTGACTATTATTTGAATAATTGTGTAGTTTCAGATTGGATGAAGTTGCTTCTTCCTCTGGCTGTGAAGCGAAATATTTGCATAATTACCAACATGGGTGCAAGTAAGACATTGAGATCTGAATAAATTTCAAAGTCTAATTTTGCTTAGTTTCTAGGGTGATTGGATTTGGCGATTATTTATTTATCATCTTACCCTTTTTTTTTCTTTCTGGGTAGTGGATCCCCCTGGGGCTCAAAAAAATGTTATAGAAATAGCAGAAAGTCTGGGGTTGAGTGTTTCTGTTGCGGTTTCTTATGAGGTTTCAGTAAAAGAACCAGGTAACTATTCTTCACTAGTTTATGAGGTTTTAATGGATTATAAGTCCAATCAGGGTTCAATTTCCAAGAGTCACTGTCTTGTCCTCCAAAATGGTGGCCAAGTTTTCAAGTAAGTTAAATACATTTTTATAAGTAATCTTACATACCAATTTTTTATCACTTTAAGTTATGATAGAAATACTGTTGTTTTTTACATACTCACTCTAGGATCCTCACTCAGAAGTCATATTTTAGAAGGTGTAAGAATTGGTGCTCTTGCGTGCATTTTTATTTAGCTTTATTGTCAGTTGAAGATAATGATGTTCCCCTCCAACATATTAGCAGTGAAATCAAGTTCTATTTCCCGGTACATATTGTATAACATGACTTCACAGAATATCAATTAAAAACAATTGGTAGTTTTGTATATGGCAGCCACTCAAGCAACTTTCTTTTCCTACTTTTTTTTTGTCCCTCGTTAGTATTTTACTTCTTTTTTAGAGGAGAAATCATTAGTATTTTACTTCTAGAAGGTGGAGCTCATCGTTGGTTTGATAAATGAAAGGCATTAGCACATATCTGGGAGCAGCTCCTATTGTCGAGTGCCTGGAAAAGTACCATCCAAATGTCATAATTACTTCACGAGTTGCAGATGCGGCCCTATTCTTGGCTCCAATGGTAGGAAATGATTTCTGCATGATGTCAGCACAAACTTTTAGGAGTGATTCATACTTATGTTCCCTTTTTCAGTATAACTTTGTTACATTGAGAAGCAATGCTGTTTTTTTAACGAGAATAGCAAGCACTTTAGAAAAGTTTCTTAGTGCCTCTCCTTTGGGGAAGAGAGAAATTTAAGGATTTTAGGGGTTTCGACCTCTTTTTTGAGCCTCAAACAAGGAGTTACAGATAATATCTCCAATTGATTGTGATGGAAGAAATGTTTAATCAATAGAGGGATTGGTTAAACAACATCTAAGATTATATGTAGTTGGGAAAAATATAAAGAATATTGAAGAGTTGGATTATATCCATTGTTTTGGAGAAAATAGTGAAGTTAGTGGTGATGTATACTTCATGTTATGATGGATCGCAATTTTTATCACATAAAAAATTTTAACTCCTTACTTTAGGATGTTTTGTAGTATTTCTAAGACAACGACTCAATGACAATGTGGCATATATTTAGGTCTATGAACTTGGTTGGAACTGGGATGATTTTCCACAGCTAGCTGAGGGAATACTGGCTGGTCATCTTCTGGAATGTGGCTGTCAACTTACAGGGGGATACTTTATGCATCCAGGTCCACTTCTCCTTCCAACCCACCCAAACCCCGAGTCATTGTCTATGGAGCATGGAACTCATAGTTGTTGTTTGGCTGCATGATTCGAACAATCTTTAAATGTTCTCTTCTGTAGGAGACAGGTATAGGAGCATGTCTTTCCAACAGCTTCTGGATATATCACTGCCTTATGCTGAAATTAGCTCTGATGGAAAAGTCTATGTAGCCAAGGCAGAAGAGACTGGAGGTCTTTTGAATTTCAGTACTTGTGCCGAACAACTTCTGTATGAGGTCGGTGACCCGTCTGCTTATATCACCCCTGATATGGTAAGTTAGATGTTCTATCGGACTACTTTTGATGGATCGAGAACAAAGGCAACATATAAATGTATCTGGCCATGAATGCAGGTGGTTGACTTTAGCAATGTTTCGTTCTGCCCTATTTCCAGCTCTAAGGTCTTATGTTCCCGAGCAAAACCATCTATTCAAGGAGTTCCCGAGAAACTCTTGCAGTTGGCTCCAAAGGTATTTTATTTTCGTAACGACCATATAGCAATTTAACAGATGGGTAAATGAGTCCATGTGATTTAGGAGTTTGAATGAAAAACACAAACTACCTTGACTAGGAGACTATCCTTAATTTGAATGCCGTGGATTGGTTTAAACTAAGGGATCAATTGGAAGACTTTTTTAAGGAAAAGGTACGTATATTAAGGTATGCACAAACATTTCCAACTTGGCAAACGAATTTCTCGGGCAATTACTCCAAAATGTTGTTGATAACTAGCTGGAAAACATTTTAGGATCCCAAAAATTTTTAACCGGAAACCATGTGGAATATGTGTTTGTCCTTTAGTATTTACTCATTAAATAGCAGGCTATGAGTTTCCTTGGCATGATTTAGAGGCAATGTTGCCTATTGATCTTTGGGCTCGACTAAAGTGTATTTAGCAACGCAAATGAGATATCTCCTGGAGAAATTTCTTGTTTAAATTTTCTACCTTCGCATGCCTAATTCTATATACGACCATCAGGACTGTGGATGGAAAGGATGGGGAGAGATATCCTATGGGGGACGTGAATGTGTTCTGCGTGCTAAAGCTGCTGAGTATCTGGTGATTCAAAAGACATATTTCATATTGTATCACTATAATTTTCTATCTTTGACATTTATTTTTTTATTATTATTTTTTTATGTTGATTCATCTCATATTTTTTAAATGACTATTGGTGCTATGTTTAAGTAATTTAAGAATCAAAACATATCTGGTTAATCACACTTTTCTCATTTATTCTTTCGTAGGTTAGATCATGGATGGAAGAAGTATTAAAGGGCGTTAATCAGCATATAGTTTCTTATATAATTGGACTTGACAGCCTCAAAGCATCCAGAAATAGTAGCAATATCGTTGAAGATATTAGGTTTCGGATGGATGGATTATTCGAGCTGAAGGAACATGCTCTCCTGTTTATTAGAGAATTTACAGCTCTATACACAAATGGGCCAGCTGGTGGCGGCGGCATCAGGTTGGCACTCATAATTGCCCTTTGTTTTAACATCGATTTAAAGTTTGTTTGTATTAGTTATTTGCCTCATATTCACGATTGTTTTAAGTTTGTTTATATTAGTTATTTGCTTCATATTCACGATTGTTTTTATTATCTGTTCTTCGGTACTATGTATAAACTTTTTATCATGAAGTGTATAGCTTTATGTTGAAGTCAGAGTTTTTTTACATGATTGTGAACTGATCAAACTCACCTCGAAAATACCATCGGGTAAACTAGAACAATCACGCCAACTGAATGCGAAATATGCACAGACAACTATGTTCATTTACATAGTTTTACAAATATTCAAACCATTTATATTAACCAGGACGATTAGATTTTGTAAATACGACTCAAAGTTGGACAGTTGCTTTTGTTTGTATTTCTTTAAACTTTAATCGAGAACTTAACAGCTTATTTTGCTTAAATTACCCATCTGCTCAACCTTAAATATGTTCATTGATGTACATGCATAATAATCTGTTACAAGATAGGAAGCATAGAACTTTTGGAAACTTGTGGGCTTGAGATATTATTCACTCCTTTTCGTCATCTTCATCGTTCTGTTTCGTCTTTGTGCTAACACTGCATTTTTCATGACATGATTTTGTCCTACTTTGAATTGCAGCACTGGATACAAGAAAGAAATTGTGCTCGAAAAACAATTGGTACTTCTAGTTCTCTCCCCTCTTTCAAAGTACATATCTGGATTTGCATTTCAATCTATACGTCTGACTTCTGAGTTATGTTGGATAGCCTGTTGATGACCATTCTCATTGTCATTTGTTAATTTATGCTAGCGACAATTTGTTTGAATCAAGCTTGGCTCACCCTTAACTAAGCATTCATTAGTAACCTTTCTTAAAAGTTTGGAGGTTCGAATCTTTAAATTTGAATTGTAGCGTAGTACTCTAAAGAAAAAGGCAAAGCACGCCTCTCTCTCTTTTAGTCACACGATGAGCTCTTCCATCCTTAACTATTCACTGTGTTCTTCACTTGTTTCTCTTATGACATGTTGAAGATTTTCAGTGTGGACTTATTGGTAAAAAGACAATCTTTCGGAACTCATAATTTTCTTCTGGTTTTAATTAGGTTGGGCGTGAACATATTTTTTGGCAAACTGGAGTGAAGTTCACTAATGCAGTAAAATTAGACAGTCAATCAACAGACCTTCAAATGAAACAAGAGGAGACGCAGTCTTTGCCTCGAGTAACATTGCCACACCCAATACCGACTCATGCAGACAACCCTTGTACAGGCTCCTCCCCACCAGAAACTGGTCATTCCCCTGCTCCATCTGGCCAGGAGATTGCTCTTTACAATGTGGCCCATAGCAGAGCTGGAGACAAAGGGAATGACTTGAATTTCTCTGTCATTCCTCATTGTCCTTCAGATTTCGATAGGTTGAAGACGATCATCACGCCCGAATGGGTGAAGAGAGTCCTCTCAGTGCTGCTAAATTCAACTTCATTTCCCGACTCAGACGCTGACAATAAGAGAGACAAGTGGATAGACGAACATGTGAAGGTCGAAATATACGAAGTTAGTGGTATCCATTCTTTGAACGTTCTCGTTCGTAACGTTCTAGATGGCGGTGTAAACTGCTCTCGGAGAATCGATCGCCATGGAAAGACCATATCGGATCTCATCTTGAGCCAGCAAGTTGTTTTACCACCAATTCATGAAGCATAAGTTTCTTCTAGACATTAAAGTATCTTGCTTGGCTTCTGTTATTGGCAGCCATTGTTGCTTCTCAAAACTCTTAACTGGTACCGTGATGTTGTTTTACTCTTCCTTCTTTGAATTCCCAAAGTTTCTGCAATAGTTTCGTTTATTGTCACACTCATCTTGTAGATTCAGATATAACCATAAGTTTTATTTCAGTTCAATGATTTTAATTTAGGATTTATTCTTTATTGATACAATGTTTAAATGTTGCTCAATTTTATTTATTTATCTTTATTTATATTTTATTTTAATTTAGGATTTCTTCTTTATTGAAGTCATTTCAAATCATCGTTGAAGTTCAAATACCAAATTATTTGAGCAGGTGCATTTTTTGTTCATTTAGTCCTTGTATTTTTTAAACGTCTATTTTAGTCATCTACTTTTAACATAACACTTCACTCGATAAATTTTTTAAAATGTAGCTTTCAATTTGTATTAAATGGTTTTCAATGTGTATAAAGTTTGTACTAAAATTTTTTGAATAAGGATCAAATTGATCACAAAAATAGACATTTGAAAGTACAGTACTAAAATAATAAAAAAATAAAAAAATGGAACGTATATGAATATTTTGAAAGTATCAAAACCAAAGTCATGAAGAGAATAGTTATAAACCTCAGTTCAAATATACAATCATTTAAAATATATAAATGGTTAAATTTAAATTTTATAAATGGTTAAATGCAATATTGTCGATTTTGTTACAAATAAATACTCATTTTATGTAGAACAATTCAAACTAAAATTGCCAATCAATCAAAATGTCAATATATATATATTTTGGATAGAGCCAGTAAGTTTAATTTTCGGACTTTAAAATTATATTTATATTATGAAGCTTGAAATTGTCATTTGCCAAATCTCAATCCAAATTAAACATTTAATTAAAAACACAATTGCTAATCTCCATTATTCTCCGCCACAAAATTGGTTCTCAGTTCTCACCTTCCTCCATATTCGGGTGTGGAGACCCGTCGTTTAAGCGATGCTAAAAACCAGCGTACGCTGTCCCGTCCAACGAACGAACACAGCGGCGAACCAGTGGAAGCCTTCCACTCTCAGATGATCGAATTCGTTCGAAATGGTCAAAGGATCCCCCCTTCGATCGTGTCCGGAATTGGAGCAGATCCAACAAGTGAATCACAGTTCTTCTCTGCCTCATTTGGATTCTGAGGCCAAAATCCGACATTATCTGATGTATAAATTCGGTTTTTCAGTTGATGATCCAAAGCTTCATTCCGTCCCGTCGCATTCGATTTTTGTCTGAAAGACGAGGCTTCGGACGACTTGGGGTTTTCGTTGCCCTAGTTTCTTTTCAGATTTCTGAAGGGTTTCTTTTTTTCCCGCAAGTTTTTGCGTCTCGGATCGAGTCCATCTCGTAAATTTCTTGAAAATGGCCTTCACAGGAACGCTGGATAAATGCAAGGCTTGTGATAAGACTGTTTATGTGGTTGATTTGCTCTCTCTTGAAGGGAATCCTTACCATAAGTCTTGCTTCAAATGCAGCCACTGCAAAGGCACCCTTTCGGTACGTCTCTCTTTTTTAAAAATTTCAGATGTCTCTTTCGTATGAGCATTCGATATGGCGGATTTTATCCGAATTGTGTATGACAGATGAGCAGCTACTCGTGGATGGATGGTGTCCTGTATTGCAAGCCTCATTTCGAGCAACTCTTCAAGGAATCTGGAAACTTCAGCAAGAATTTTCATGCTTGTAAAATGCCTCTTTCCATCTCTCCTTATTCTCTCTTTTTGTTCGTTCCTTTTGCAATTTCATATCTTCCTGACATTCTCTCATTTCCATGGTATTGAATGGCAACAGCCAAGCCTTCAGAGAAGCAGAATGATCTGGTATGCTCCCCCCTTCTTTTCATTTTTGTCATAGCCTTAGAAAGCTGATCTCCATGCTTTCAAAAAACCTTTTAAAATCATAAAAGGGTGTGTTTGACCCCGACTAGGCAGCCAAATTGACAAGGCTTAGGGTCTCTTGCTGGCTTAAAGGTCTCAAGTTTGAACCTTCTGATGAGCTTAATACAAAAAATCTTGATGGCCCAAACCTTGATGTCTACCGGGTTTGGGCCTTGGGGCGAGTGCGGGTGCCCCTGATACAGGGAGCAAAGCTCCGACCCCAGTTCTCCAAAAGAGAAAAAAAAATCATAATATGGTGTGTCCAATTCGGTTTGTTTGGTGAAAAGGAACTGGCCTATGAATTATGGTTGTACCCGTTTGATGATAATTATGTTTCTGTTTTTATGCTTTGCTTTTGAATCTAGTGCTGATTTGATGTGTTATTAGAGCAGGAGGTTCTAAGTTTTAATCTCTGTAATGCTATTTTCTCCTCAAGGCCTTGTGAATCGAACACAACTTTAGAAATTTCAACCATGTGCTCTCCAATGAAATTGCTATAGCTTTTAAATAGCATTAAAACTTTCGAAAATTTTCACAGACAAGGGCTCCCAGCAAACTCTCCTCCATGTTCTCTGGAACTCAAGACAAATGTTCTGTCTGCTCGAAAACGGTTTATCCATTGGAGAAGGTTTGTAGTTCATTTTTTTGTACTATACATTGTTACTGAATTGTTCCCTTGTTGAAACCTAAGGAAGAAATATATACAAACACACGTACACACATATATAGCGAAAAATTGGAAGTGAAACTGTCTTGTTTTTGTTTTTGTTTATGGTTCCTAATTAGGTGACTCTGGAGGGGGAATGCTACCATAAGACATGCTTTAGATGTGCTCATGGTGGCTGCAATTTGACTCACTCTAATGCTGCTGCTCTTGATGGAGTGTTGTACTGTAAGCACCATTTTGCTCAGCTCTTCATGGTGAAAGGAAACTACAACCATGTCCTTCAAGCTGCTGCAAACAAGAAAGCCTCCACACCACCTCCTGAACCAGCGGATGATGAAGCCGAGCCTCAGGCACAGTCCGAGGACCATGACGTAGAGCAGTCTTAAAATGCAGCTTCTGCGCTCCCCACTTTTTGAGAATTCTTCTTTGTTTTCTTCTTCATTATTTTCTCCAAAAATTGTTTTCTGCTTGGAGAGAGAACCCATTTGTTTATGTTCAAATTCAGATTGACTTCAGATTTATAAGGTAATTGAAGACACCATTTGTCAGCCAGAGAAACAGAGCTTACAAAGAATTGTACCATAGAGTCTGTTAGTGAGATGAGAAGCTGGAATAAAGCAGATCAGCTACAATTCCAAATATCACCAAGGAAATTTTGTTTTTCAATGAAAATTATACATTTGATTCTGTTGTTCCAAATATGATTCGCCTTGTTTCATTTCTGTCTCGAAAATAGTTTATAATGGTCCCTGAATTTACTATGTCATTGATGATGTTTCGAAACGAGACAGGACGAGTTCGAGCTCAGAGTTCGGTTCCTATTGTCGACGTTGTAGAGGTCTGTACTTGTAATCTCTTACTCCATTTGCCATGTTTATGTTCTTGTAGAAAGCTCCATTGCCAACTTGCCATGAATTGTGCCATAAAGTTAGTATAATATCTCAGTATATTCTCAAACAATATTCTAATGAAGCAAATATGTCCCACAAGCATTATTGGCTTGGCTCTTCTTTTATGTCGTGTTATATCTCAATAGATTTTTGGACTTGTCGATGACTGTGATCGGGTTGCAATCTTTTCAAATGGAATTCATACCATAGAAAAACAGAACCTATCAAAATGGAGTCAAATTCAATTGACTTGATATAGATATATTACTGTTTTCCATAGGCGTCTTACTTTTCACGATACATCTTTAGAAAATTTAAGAATTTTTCGTGATCCTCGAATAATTAATATTTAATTGGAAATTTTCAAATAATGATAACAATAAATGGGGAATGCAGTGCACCTGATCGCCACGGAATTTCATGCTACGATCTATATAATTAAATGTCTAAATATTCTTTTCATCATCATACGTTTTCGTCCTCCAAATTTATTGGTCCCTATGATTTTAAGAAATTACTATTTTAGTATTTTTTTCTTCTTAATTTTCATTTGTATTATCATATATTTTGATAATAATTTTAACATCATACTTGGTAACTCTATTGAAATGTAGTGAAAAATTAATATTCAAATATTGTTATTGTATATAAAATTATGTTAAAATTTTACGAATAAGAATCAAATGGATCACTTTTCAAAAATACACAAACAATATAATAATATTTAAACTTCAAACTCCATGACGGCCATTGTTTTTGGAATTAATTCCTATGTATTTTACAGTACAAAATGTTGTAAGGTTAGATAGCGGTTCATGAGAATAGTCGAGCTGCGCATAAACTGACTTGGACACTTGCGGATATTAAAAAAGAAAAGAAAAACCGTGATTAGACCAAGGTTTTAAATGTCGATGTAGATGGAAATATCGAAGTCTCAATTTCATGGAAATATCGATAATAAGTCGATGTTGATAGATACTTCTGTAAAAGTTATAGAAATTAAGAAATTGTAAAACATATTTAAATTAACAAATAAATATTTTCATATTTCTAAATATGTCAAAAAATAATTAATATTAATATTATGTGTATATTAGTGACATTTCGTTAATATTCTCCATATTTTGTCGATTTTTTTTATATTAGGACAGAAATGTCAATTTATCCTCACATCAATGTCGAATCCATGAAAATAGATATTTAGAACTATTTTTTACGTCGATGGAAATGTCTGACATATCGACAGATAATTAGAACCAAGGATCATGTGGGTCCTTAACTCGTAACTTGTAAGATACTAATTTCCGTGGCGCTGTCGCTGACAGGGGGTCTCGCTCTCAAACCAGTCAGTCTCCTTGTGCTTTTCTTTTTCGTTATATCATACATTTCCCGTGCCGCGCGCGTGCGTTCTTCCATCGCGGGGTTGCATCCACGCGCGCCAAACGCGCGTTGCCAGGTGCCTCTTTCATTCGGAATATCCAATACCCCGCAAACGAATCAACGATGAACCCAACCCATCGCCCAGCGAAAGGCCATTTCCGTAAAATCACGAGAAATATCAAAGAGCCGCTGCTGCTGCTGGCTTTCTATTTTTCTCGGCCAATTTTTCATTTTCCCACCATCCAAACAAAACGCAATTCACTACAAAAGTTTCTCTCTCATTTGTTTGTAATTTCTTCATTTCTTCCTATTTCTCACAATTGCTGCTGCAGTTCCACTCTCTCTCTCTCTCTCCGGCGAGACTGTGATAGCCGGAGCTTCGTCAGACGTCTCACCATTGTTTTCTCAGCCTTCGGCATCGGTTAGCTCACCTTCTGTATTGAAATATAGCTAAATATGTCTGAATTAGTTTGTTTAGGGATACAGACGTTTGGTGAATGTGTGTTACTAGCTCATGTGTGTCTG
Source organism: Momordica charantia (assembly GCF_013281855.1). Classification (NCBI taxonomy): domain Eukaryota; kingdom Viridiplantae; phylum Streptophyta; class Magnoliopsida; order Cucurbitales; family Cucurbitaceae; genus Momordica; species Momordica charantia. The sequence continues at coordinate 2,537,223 of NW_028275163.1, read as the reverse complement.
TGTGCATCGATGGTTCGGTGTTGTGTTGTTTTTCTATTAATCTACTTGCTGCAGTTGGATTTGATTGCATTTCTATGTACTTCAGCATCCGTATCAGCAGTTATATGTGTTCATGATTGATTGATTTGAATTGAATGCACGAGTGACTGACTCAGATGAATGGAACGATGTTCATGTCTATGAGTTAACATGCATGATTATGGTTTTAGGGCTGTAGCGGGACCTGATTGATAGTCTTTGGTCTGTATCTGCATTTCACGAGCAGTGATTGATTTTTTTCTCCAGGTGTTTGACCGGATGTCAATGACGGCTGACTGACTGGCAATCTTGGTACTAGTATGTAATTGAACACTGGGCTTTGGAAAGACCTCTCTAATATTCCTGGAACTATGGATTTATCTTGTAATATTTGGAAACAAAATGTGTTTAGTGAAAGAACGTATTGCAAGACATTGGACCAATTTGGTCATAGCAATGTGCTCAGAAGTAGAATTATTGATGCCAAGTTGATCGGTGGTTCAAGAGTAATGTATAAAGTGCCTAAGAAGAGAAACAGATTTATAGCTTCCAGCAATTCCAATAATTTGAGTCTGGTTTGTGCTAGAAAGTTTGACAGTGTTTTGCAAATTTTTAAGCACAAGAGATTCTTTAACTGTACCAATAAGATCAATGGTCGAAGGATGGGGATGGTTCACTCAGAGTGTCAAGGCAATGATTCTTTAGCATTTATTGATGGAAATGGCAGAAATGTTGAATATGTAGACAATGGTGATGAAAGCTCCAGTTCTGGGCCTACTGATGGTGTAGGGTCAGATGGTTCCAGAGAAGCTGGTGGAGAATTAGAAGCGGCAGAAACGGATGCACCGACTGTGGACGAGCTTAGAGAATTGCTGCAGAAGGCTATGAAAGAACTGGAAGTTGCAAGACTTAATAGTACCATGTTTGAGGAGAAGGCCCAGAAAATATCTGAAGCTGCAATAGCCTTGCAAGATGAAGCAGCCCATGCTTGGAATGATGTGAACTCTACTCTCGATTCTGTACAACAGATAGTGAATGAAGAATATGCTGCCAAAGAAGCTGTTCAAAAAGCTACCATGGCTCTTTCATTAGCAGAGGCAAGGCTTCAGGTGGCAATAGAGTCATTGGAGCAGGAAAAAGGAGGAAATGATTCTCCGGAAACTGCAATAGTTAGTGAGCGGGAGATTGATTGTAAGGAAGAGGAAGAAGTGTTGTTGATTGCTAAGGAGGATATCAAAGAATGCCGGGAAAATTTGGAAAACTGTGATTCAGAATTGAAGCGTTTACAGAGTATAAAGGAAGAGTTGCAGAAAGAAGTGGATAGGTTGAATGAGTTGGCTGAAACAGCACAGCTAAATGCATTGAAAGCTGAAGAGGATGTGGCAAATATAATGCTTTTGGCCGAGCAGGCTGTTGCTTTTGAACTTGAGGCTGCCCAAAGGGTCAGTGATGCTGAAATAGCATTACAGAAATTGGAGAAGTCTTCATCAAATTCGTTTGTTGATGTTTCGGAAACCACACAGGGGTTAAATGTTATCGAAGAAGTTGTAAATGAGGAAAATAAGGCAGTCATAGGAATTTCTGGTGATATTGCTGTTGAAATGGATAGGGATGTGGCATTTAGTGCTGATTCCTTAGCTGTCAAATCTCTACCGGGTACCTTTTCAGATTCTGAAGATTCGGATCAACCATATTACTTGAGTGATAATGAGAATGGAAAATTGAGTTCAGACTCCTTAAAGGAGGTTGAATCTGGAGCAGAAAAGTCTATTTTGAGTCAAGCAAAAAAGCAGGAAACACAGAAGGATTTGACCAGAGAAGGCTCACCCTTAAATGCCCCCAAGGCTCTATTGAAAAAGTCGTCACGCTTTTTTTCAGCGTCATTTTTCTCTTTTACAGGTGATGGGACAGAGTTCACTCCAGCATCAGTATTCCAGGGTCTCCTGGATTCCACAAAAAAGCAATTGCCGAAGCTAGTTGTTGGATTAGTTCTGTTAGGAACGGGGTACGCCAGAACATATTCTTTATCATTTATGCATTAATTTCTATGAGAGTATGAAGGCTCATAAAGATAGTTCTTACAAATATATTGCTAATTGACCAGTCTAGCAAGCATATTTCATCTTACTGGCACCAGTATTATCCTTCTCCAGGAATCTTAGAAAGAAGAGATTTTTGCCTCCGGTTTGTATTTCTTACAGTAACAGTAGCTGACATCTCGACCAAAGTAAATAAATAAATGGTAAACTTAAAAAAATTGCTGCCATGTGAAAAGCAAATCAACTTCATAAGCATGAAATGTAGCCACTGGTATATAGTTTTCCTCTATGGACAATACTCTGCACTTTCGTTTTGCTGTTGTGTAGGGAGAAGAGATTGGTTCATATAATCACTAGATGTTGAAATTCATCGCAGGATCACTATCTTTGCTACTCGAGCTGAAAGGAATTATCAGATGTTTCAGCAGCCTGATGTCATCACCACTAGCACTGATGAAGTTTCCTTGAATACAAAACCTTTATTTCAACAATTAAGGAAACTTCCTAAAAGAGTGAAAGAGTTAATTTCCAAGCTTCCCCATCAAGAGGCATGTTCTCGTTGATCCCTTCCAGAGTTGAGTTTTTTTATGGTAACTGTAACTTGTCATTATCCATTCTAAAACTTCAGGTGAATGAAGAGGAGGCTTCTCTCTTAGACATGCTATGGCTGTTGCTTGCTAGTGTTATATTTGTGCCAACATTCCAGAAACTTCCTGGAGGTGAAGATGCTCTTTGAATAGATCTGAGTTTCCTACCTGCCTTTCCTGCTATTTTCTTTCTAAATTATTTCTTAATGTCATTAGGTTGATTGCTTCGAAGTTTTAAGTTTTATGAATACCAATGTCACTGGAAGTTTTAAACCTTTAGTTGCCAAGTAGTTATTTCTTATCTTCTATTACATTAATCTTTTTTTGTGGTCTACTATGTTTTAGTGTTTTCCATTACAAAAATGAAAAACTACAGAAGGAGCTAGATTTTATACTCTTTTTACTGGAATTGTAGTCATAGAAAATGTTGCCAGGCTGTTTCACAATAAACTGTGCTGAGGCATCTAGGTTAGCTTATGTAGGTTTTCAGACAAGTTTATATACATGTTTGTCTCTATATTTTCGACCAATGGTGTATTTTAACCAATGTGCTGTATAGGAAGTCCTGTCCTTGGGTACTTGGCTGCTGGAATTTTAATTGGGCCATATGGTCTCTCCATAATCCGTCACGTGCATGGAACAAAAGCAATTGCTGAATTTGGAGTTGTTTTTCTCCTGTTCAACATTGGCCTTGAGGTGATTTTTTTTAACTAAGTTGATTTTGTTTCTATTCCTTTATTTATCAAGCATTATAATTTTAGAATATTGAACCTAAGTTCTCGTTTCAGTTATCAGTTGAGAGGCTAAGTTCCATGAAGAAATATGTTTTTGGGTTAGGGTCTGCACAGGTGATTGTGAAATTCCAATCTTTACATTCATGAGGCCAAGTTGGCCTGACTCTAGTCGGTAAGTGATCTACCATAGGCATTTGACCGTATTCAGAAATGCAGGTTTTGGTTACAGCTGTAGTGGTTGGCTTAGTCGCTCATATTGTCTGTGGGCAGCCTGGTCCAGCAGCAATTGTCATTGGAAATGGTTTGGCTTTGTCATCCACTGCTGTTGTTCTTCAGGTTTGATCATGGATTTGTATTTGGCTTCAAGGCTGTAGCATTTTTTCCATTATACTATAACTTTTTCAATTCATGGATAATAAATTTTTATGTTCTGTAACTGTGATATTGCTACAATTCTTGGATGGAGTTGTGCCGAGACTAACTCTGAGTTATTTGAATCTAAGCTCAAGGACAAAATATTCTTCCCTGTTCATTGCTTATCTTTCTTTGTTAGTCTTGTGGAATTTTCTATAATTTGACTGTTTTTTGGCTGCTAGTGGTAATTGCAACGATTTTATATCTCGAATATTAAAGATAATGAAGGAAAGAGCATTAGCCAATTCTTGTGATCCCTATATGCTTCTATTTTCTCACTTATCGAGTACAAACCTGTGTTTTGTAGTTATTATTATGTTTGCTAATTATATGTTATGGCAAGCTAAAAGTATAGTCATGGTATTCTTGTATAACAAAAAGTAAAGAGAGTTTTTTTTCCCTGTCTCGTAATCTTTCCTTCCCCTACTTATAAGCTTCTTAAACAGAATAAAAACTAATGTGAATTAATTAATTTTCGTGTTGTCTGATGTAAATGGTCCAATCACTTGTTTTCTCTAAATCAAAACTAGCCATCCTAATAACCACCCTCTGATCCTGACTTATGGTTGGTTTATGCATCACCCTTCCAGAATTCAGCCAAATACTAGCTTTATAGTTGATTCGTATTGTAGGTTATAAAATTATAAGCCTAAACAGGGCTTTTTGGATGGTTTCAGCTTTGGTCATGCTCTCTCTTTGCAGGTGTTGCAAGAGCGAGGTGAGAGCACATCACGACATGGACGTGCCACATTTTCTGTCCTACTATTCCAGGTATCTTGATTATTTCAATCAGGAGATAATTACCATGCTAGGTGATTTTATGATCCTTACACCAAATTTCATTTTGCTTTTATAATTTTATTATAGTCAAACCCATATCAACTAGTTTTGTGTGAAGATTTTGATTGCATAATGTGCAATGTGCTCGATGTAGCTCACTGTTTCCAAAGAGCATTTAATGCTTTGAGCTAACGAGAATCTCAATCTTGTCTTTGTTATTTTGGGGATCTGTGGTTCTATTAACTGGCCTATTTAGATTTCTTTTTTTGTTGATGTACTAAATCTGTAATGTTGAATGTCCTCTGATCTAGTGCTCCGATGGCCAGTTTCATTATGTTTAGGCTGGACAAAAATAAATTTATATCAAAATATTTAGTTTTTATTGTTGCTCTGGCTTTGAGTTAACTTTCTTTCCTCCATGTCCAGGACTTGGCTGTTGTGGTTTTGCTGATTCTCATACCTCTAATTTCACCTAACTCATCAAAAGGAGGGGTAACCACTTCCAATCGTAGTCTTATATATTTTATTTCTTTTCTAAATATGGCTGTGACAATTATTTATATTTCTTTTCTAAATATGGCTGTGACAATTATTTGAACATTCTAGGAAATAAAAAATTGGGGCATCAATAAGAAATGGGCAGTATTTTATTTTTTATTTATAATTTAATCTCATGTAACCTTATTATGCAGTTATAGAGTTCAAATTTAACACTATCTTTGTGCTCTCCCTTGGTCATTTCTTTTCTAGAAGCATGGTGTTGGATGTCTATTTTGTAAACTGTTACTGAAGTAGTACGCTAAACCCCAAGTGTTGGATGTAGTGGTAAATTGCCATGGCGATGATGGTCTGTACCCTAATGAAAAATAAGAAAATAGGAGAATTTAATATTAAGCACCCTCCCTTTGTCATTTTTTCTAGAAGCATGGTGTTGGATATCTATTTTGTAGATTGTTGCTGAAGTGGTACGCTAAACCCCAAATGTTGGATATGGTGGCAAATTTCCATGGCCATGATGGTCTGTACCATAATGAAAAATAAAAAATAGGAGAATTTAATATTAAGCACCCCTTTACATTGTATTCACTATTTAAATACATCTTTAACCATTCCCATTGTATGCTTGATTATAAGAACCTCCATTTTTCATGATTTCACAAATCAAAGAATATGCGAATACACAACTGCTAGACTTAGACTACTCCTCTTGCCACCTCATACATGCTAGTTAGATTTAATGTACCACTACCACATACTCTACTTGGTTTTTTTCTTCCATCTTGGTCACTGGTTGAATTCATTTTTCTTTCTTTCTAATAACTAAAACTAGAAAACGAAGAGAACCACAAAGGAGCAAATTAAATGCCCAAATGACTAATTTCGGAGTAATTGGAATATATTGTATTAAGTTAGTTAAACTAAAGTACTTAAAGTGATCGTGGTACAGGGGATTTATTGAGTGGTTTGGTTTTGGTTCAAAACCTTTTGATCAACCTATCTGGACAAGTTTATTTGATTTAAAAAATGTTACAGTGTTAGTGGTAGTCCCAGTTCAAACCTTGTGAGAATAGGAGGATTTCTGGACCAAAGAAGGAAAAGTAGTTTATTTGTTGACTTTTATTTATTTATTTTTAATTCTATTAAATGCAAGATACGAAAAACAAGATGCTGTTTATATCTTGTTGATCTAACATTTTTATATAAGACTCATTCATTTTTGTATCCATCTGCTCTTTACTGCTTTCTGTTAGATTCAGATTAGACTCAAATTTTTCCTCCAGTAATAGTAGTTTTGGTCTTAAAACCTCGTTTGCATTTATTTGAAACTGAATATATGACTCCTTAATTTTGGGTGGGTAAACTCCCTGGAATGTGTTAACTAAAATATAAGATCTATATACTATGCTCTTTTTCAGATTGGTTTTCAAGCCATTGCTGAAGCTCTTGGCCTGGCTGCTGTTAAGGCAATAGTTGCCATTTCTGCCATAATAGCTGGTGGGCGCCTGGTAGGTGGAGATTTTATTCTTTACAGCGCTGAAGCTCTTCTCCTTCCTGTTGTATTCTTTTTTCGTTGAGGAAAGGGTTCTTTTGTAGAATATGATATCTGCTAGAATGTTATGTTGCCATTTAAAAAATGCCTAATTGTTAGAATAAATGTATGATTTCAGTTCTTAGTGGAGCGGGGGTGTTTTTTGAGAAAGTGTGATATTTGCGGTCTCCCTCTGGTTATCTAAAAAAACACCAGCAAAGAGTTCTGTAATTTGCCTTCCCTTTTCTACTTATTTGTCTCATGGCTGACTGGAGAATCTCTAGGCCCCCCTCTCCCTCTTACGGATTCTCTTTTCAATACATATGTTCTACCTAAAAGTTATTTAACTTAACATTAAAAATGCTGTGGAAACTTCCCTCAGAATCATTGATCATTTCAAGTCTAAACAATATTTCTTGAAACCACATTTCCTGTAAAATTGCCGATTTAAAAACTGGACAAGAACTCTAATTGCAAGGAGTTATATAATGTTAGAAATTTGATGAATTCTTAACTTCATGCTGTTGAAGGGAATGATTTTTGAAGCTTCTATTATTTTTTTTAGATAAGAAACCTTGTATTAGGTCAACTCAAAAGAGGAACAGCCTAAGGGCTGGGGTAGAGGAAACCCCACCCAAAGAAGCTATACAAAAGCTTTCAAATTGTGAACGAACGTGGAAAGATTGTAATTACAAAAAAATTTGCTATAGCTAAGACACCACCAAGAAGTAGTGTGGTGTACACATTTTTGAAGCTTCTATTAGACACTTATATTGCAGCAATTGTTATATTACTTAAAACAATAATAATTTAAGATATCAAAACTTGTATCGTGTGCTTCTATTTATTATTTCTGATTTCTTCTTCTTGTCCTCTTTCCTCCTAATTACAGCTACTACGACCAATTTATAAACAAATAGCTGAAAATCAAAATGCAGAAATATTCTCCGCCAACACACTCCTTGTCATCCTTGGAACAAGTCTACTTACTGCCAGGGTACTGCTTTGCAATTAAATTTTTTTTTCAGTGTACTGAAAATATCATTTCATTTGCTTATCATCATCATCTTCTTTTTTCTTGTTGGGTTCTCGTTTATGCATCCTTTGAGAGCAGGCTGGACTATCAATGGCACTGGGTGCCTTTCTAGCAGGTCTATTACTAGCAGAAACGGAATTCTCCTTGCAGGTTGAATCTGATATTGCTCCATATCGTGGCCTCCTATTGGGTCTCTTCTTCATGACGGTAGGTACTTCATGCTAGTTACTTTTTTAAGAAAAGCTGTTGATGTCCTTATATTGGACTTTTTAGGTTGCAAAAAGTAGTGGATATGAAGAACACTTGGATCTTAGCTGTATTAGCTGTATTGAGATTTTCTTTAAAATTATAGATTTTTTTATGTTAACAATTGCCAGGGAATAATAATAGACGTATTAATAGAAATTAAAGGAAAAGAAGATCCAAGGGGGAAGATAAAACATCTCCTCACTTGCCCCAGCCAAAGAAATGGCAATAAGACTTCCAAATTGGAACTAATTGAAAACGGGAATGAATATGAAAATTTATAGCTAAAGAACTCCATATATAAGCAAGGAAACGACTAAAATAGAAAAGGAAATGGACCTTTCAACTAGTGACACCAGCAAGTTTTTTTGGTTCCTCGCACCTCAATTTCATTACATAGGAAATTCTAAATTCAAACTTTGCAACGTTATTCTTCATTATCCACACACGTTGATACCTGTAACAAAACCAGCATTTGAATTCACACATACGGAAGTGTGAACAATAAAATAAAAAGAAATCAAGTTAAGCTTTTACACTTAATAGTGGTTGATAAAGACAGGAGATGAGAATGTTGGATAGGGATAAAGATGGATTAGCTAAGTTTAAACATCCTAAATATACCCATTGTTTGTATTATTTGCTCTGAAGAAGAACTCAATAGCTTGAGAGCCGTAGATGAAAAGTTCTGGTATTTGTGAATTCATAAGTTCTGGTATTTTTATTTTCTTTCTTTCTTTCTTTTTCTGAATGAAATACAAACTTCTTACAAGATTCTGATTAATGAAAATGAATAAAAATTGTTCAAAGGGAAGGGAGAGAGAAAACGAAAAAAAGAAAGTAGAAAGCAAGAACCCAAAGAGGGAGAAGGAACCCTAATGAACAAGATATATAAAAGACATGAAAGACAAAAAAGGGAAGAAAAACTTTAGATAAATCTGGAGCTTCAAACTTTCAGAACAAGCCTCCCACTCGCAAGGAACCACCTTCATCAGAATTTAAGGATCTTTAACCTCAAGAATATCTTCAAAAACAACTTCAGGAAACAAGGCTTTGAATTCTGAAAAAATTTTGCGCAAGCTACAGCAATCTTACTATCACGAACAGCTTCAATCTCCAACTTTTTCCTTGAATGAGCTTCTAAACAAATGACCCTTTCTTTGTTAATCCTTTCTAACTCCATGTTTAGAAAAGCTAACCAAGCATTGAGATCAATGGAGAAGACTCCTGAAGGCTCAAAGAGAATGAATCCTTGTTACTGATTTTGTGGGAGGAGGAATGAGGATCCATTGGACTACTGAAGAGAATGAAATACCAAGATACTTTAATTTAAACACAAAGGCGGGACCTTTAAAAACAACTCTTCGGATTCAAAACCGAGATGCTCCTCGCGTTCCAACAAGATTTAAACGTACAAACTTTTCAAAAACCGAACAGCCAACCAAGCAAAAATAAAAGCTTCTGCCCACAACACTTTCCAATGAGAGATAATTCTTCACTTTTATGTAACTCTTCTAGAACTTGTAAATTAATAAGTACTGTGTTCTTTGTGAGTCCAACTACGAGTAACTAAAAGATACACTACTAAATTGATTTATTATCACAATAGAGTGAAGATGCTTTGTTGGCCCTACAACATCGTACATAACTGGTTAAGAGCTCTATATGCAAGAATTCTCATAATATCTAATTGATTAGTGTTTTAATTGTACTTATAGCATTTCTCTTCTGTATTGCATTCGTAATTACTGATTTAACACTATTTTCATGGTTATTTGTGACTTTCAGGTTGGGATGTCTATTGATCCAAAACTTCTTCTTTCAAACTTTCCAGTTATCTCGGGGTCTTTGGGACTTCTTATTGGTGGCAAGACTATATTGGTTGCCTTGGTTGGTAGGCTTTTTGGCATCTCAATTATATCTGCGTTAAGAGTTGGACTGCTTCTTGCTCCTGGTGGAGAATTTGCTTTTGTGGCATTTGGTGAAGCTGTCAATCAGGTTATATTCACATAAATCACATCATTTAGCTGTTAGATGGATTTGAATGCTTTGCTTTATTATCCACGAACAACTTTTCTTGCTATCTTCTGATTTTTATGAAAATCATTTATTGTAAGATCAAAGTTGCTAATTTTCTCAAAGAGCTAAATGATTCGAACCTTTCTTGTAATACTTATTTCTTTGGATGATTGTTCGTTTTGTTTTGCCCTTGTTTTTGGTAGGGTCATTTTTGTACTTCCATTCTTCTTATGAAATTGATTATTTTACCAGAAAAAAAAATTTGCTAATCGGTGTTTTTTACAGGGTATAATGTCTTCTCACCTATCCTCCTTATTGTTTCTTGTTGTGGGAATTTCAATGGCCCTTACGCCGTGGCTAGCTGCTGGAGGTCAGTTAATTGCTTCTCGTTTTGAGCAGCATGATGTTCGGAGTTTATTACCTGTTGAAAGTGAGGTAAACTGCTGGAATATTGAACTGGCATGGTTTAATTATTCTCATTGGGTTCTTCTATAACTTGACTAATTTGGTAGTTTGAAACATAACTTTTTACTTAATGCTGATTATTATTTATTACAATGTGTATAAATGAGATGAAGATAGTCTAGTTGGTCTGGATATCCTCAATTCGTGATGGTTATCTTTTTCTTCAGAGGTTGATAAGATTGATTCCTGGCGATAGCCAAATTAGGTGGGTGAGGTGACCAAGTTCTCTAATTCTATATTTTCCTTAATAGTAAATCTAAACTACGTGGTAAGTTAAGACTTCTATAGGAGATCACATCCCCTCTCTCCCTTCTGTTCATTTTGGGGGGTGGATGTGTCAGTCCTTGATCTATCTACAACAATTTCATTAAGGGAATAAAATTGTGCAAAGGGCAATACGCATAACCCAGAAAATCACAAAAGAATCCTCAGAAGAGAGCTCTAAGTGGAGAATAGTTATCAACAATCTACTAATGTTGTCAGAAAAGACCATATTAAGGCCGAAGCTATCCGGCAACCTCCACCGAACTAATCTTGTAAATGGGCAATCCTGAATGAGTAATTTGTATCTTCCTTAGCTTGTCTGCGGTGCACACATCAACTAGGAAAAGCACATCTATAAGGCTGCCTCTTTCAAATTTAACGCTGGTACTAATTCCTATAAAAACGAAGCCTTAAAATGGATTTCTTGAGATACTTTCTTCAAGTTCTATTGCACATCTCAGGAGACTTTTCAATGGGAGAAATGCTTTTAAAACATAGACTATATATTTAGTAGAGAGAGGCAGATTTATCTGGGATCTGAACTTTAGAATCTTTAGAACCAGAGAGGCAATTGGGTTGCATTTTTGTTATTTTGGAAGACACTGGATTGGTGATTCCCTTTTCTTGAAGCTTTATTTTCGTGATACTGTACTTCCCCCCCAAACATCAAGAACTTTCATGAAAGCTTGAACATAGACTGCACAGTTATCTTGTTGAGTTAGTGGAGAATGGAGATGCATACAATCTAACCAAAACATCCATTTTCATGGTTTCTTCCTAGGCTTGGACACGTTTGTGAGAAAAGGAGTTGTTTGGTGAAGCATTTTTTTTTTTTTTCCAGTTTTCTTTGTTTGAGTTCAATTTATCATACTATTATAAAAGAAATTTTAAATTGTTAAAAAGGTTATAATTACACATTTTGATTCATGATTTTATAACTTAGTTTAGTTACAAACTAACCATGGCTTTTCTTGTGATTTCACCAGACCGATGATTTACAAGATCACATCATTATTTGTGGATTTGGACGAGTTGGTCAGGTCTTGTTCTTGTACATAGTTGCTAGATAAAAGTTGTTTTGAACTTTACTATAGGTATTATTATTATGACATTAACCACAATATTTTACGTTTCTTTCTTCATCACCCTCAGATAATAGCCCAGCTTCTGTCCGAGCGACTGATACCTTTTGTTGCTCTTGATGTGAGGAGGTATTTGGCGCTAGAAAATAAAATTCTTTTATTGGCCTTACAGAACAACCAAGTCTTATGTCTTGATTTTGTGTATATGCATGGCATTCTTTACCTTTTGGAAGAAAATAAATGTATCATTGAAGTTTGTTGACCTGATTTCATGCACCCACCACTAAATCATGTATTTTAGTATATTTTAAGTTCTTAGGGCCTCTGATATTCTAATGCACAGAATGATACTTCTCAGTATATCCTCAAGAAATAGATGACAGGTTTCTGAGGAGATTATTTTACACAGAACTAGTCAGTTATTTATAATCAATAATTCAATTCAACTATTTTACAAGTGAAGAATGAACGACAATCTTAGGATCAATTTGGAAATCACCATTTTTAACTTTCGTACAATATTTATTTTGAGATTAGAGTTTGAAGTGAAGGTTTCTTGTGTTTTGTTCGTTCAGTGATAGAGTGGCAGTTGGACGTGCCCTAGACCTTCCTGTGTATTTTGGAGATGCGGGAAGTCGAGAGGTAAGGAATTTCATATGAGAAACTATGTTCTTGGCTTTCTTTATGTTAAAACATGTTTTATGTCGGTCACTAGGTTCTTCATAAAGTTGGAGCTGAAAGGGCATGTGCTGCTGCAATAACTTTGGACTCACCGGGTGCAAATTACAGAACTGTTTGGGCTCTGAGCAAGTATTTCCCTAATGTTAAGACTTTCGTTCGAGCTCATGATGTTGATCATGGCCTTAATTTGGAGAAGGCTGGGGCTACCGCGGTATTATTTTTGAATCCTTAGACGATGTGATGCTGAGTCTTGAAATTTTAAAGTACCATATGTTTCTTTTCTTATGATCTAACGTACACGGTATATTTAAATGGAAGGAGTGAGTGGTCTGGTCCATTTATGTTGCAAATTTTTAGTTACATCTTTGCCTATGCTGAAAAACACTTGCAGGTAGTTCCAGAGACGTTGGAACCAAGCTTACAGTTGGCTGCTGCCGTTCTTGCTCAGGTAATTACGCTATTGTGATGAAGTATTACTGGTTAAAACCAAATTGATGAAGTTTTGGTACCTGTCAGCTTTCTAGTCGTTATTGATCAAAGCTAAATTATAGTTACAAAATATTTTAGGAACCAATAAGACTATTAATTTGTACACTTAACACAAAAAAAACATCACAAGCACGAGCCATGTTGTTGAAGACCCGTTGATTTCTTTTCTTCTAAATGTTCCAAAAAATAGTTCTAGTGGCACAACCCCAAATGATTTCAGCTTTCAAAACCACCCTAAATCTGCAAAATCTTGAATTTAGCACAAATGTTTTAATGATTGAGACATCTACATTAATGATCGTGGAGTGAGCCTTTGGCATTTAGATCACCATCCAAAACCATAATATGGGGAAATTTTTTTTCTGTAATGACAAATAAAAGCAATGACAAGTTTTTCTTTGTTAGAAATACATTTGAAGTGTTCTTCATGATTTTTGGATCCTAAAGTTAATTGTTTTCCTTCAAGGCTAAACTACCCATGTCAGAGATTGCTGCAACAATCAACGAGTTCCGATCTCGACATTTATCCGAGCTTACTGAGGTACTTTGTCCTTATTTTCACACATAAATTTATCATTGATGCATCTTCTGAACCCCGAAACCTTCTATAAGCACTAGTAAAATATGGGTGGGACTTGATCTTACAATTGTAGTCTGCACTTGCAGCTATGTGAAGCTAGCGGAAGTTCGCTCGGGTACGGGTTTTCTCGAATCATGAGTAAACCGAAAATTCAAACATCTGATTCTTCAGATGAGAACCAAGTCACTGAAGGAACACTGGCTATATGATATCAGTGGTATCCAAAAAGGAAGGCAAAAATCGTTAAAGAAAAGGGTGGACTAACAATTTCACATTGGTATAAAAGTGTACAGAAACTTGGATGACCACATTTTGCTCTATAATTAATTTTGTTTAATTTTTGCCATGAAAATTAAAATGCTGCTTCCTTATGCTGTGGACTTGGTTGGAAGAGGAACTTTTTAAACCCTCTGCAAGACCCATGGGAACATCACAATTATACACAAAACTTAGATTAAGCACTCTATATTTTGTTTATTATTGTTGTACAGTACAGTGTTGCATTCTGTACACATTATTTGCCAGTTTGCTTCCAATGTTTTTGTATCACATTCCTTTTCGGTTTCACTTTTCATTTCGTTTCTTGTTAACTTCAAGTTGAATTACGAGTTTGGTTTAAAGTGTTGAGTTTAATAGGTCATTGAATTTTAAAACGTGTCAAACTTGTCTGCTTAACTTTTGATTTTGTGTCCGATAGGTCTCTAAATTTTATAAGGATCTAATAAGTTTATGAACTTTTGATCTTTTGTCGAGTCACTCTCTAAACTTTTAATTTTGTATATCCTTGATTTGTGCAACATTTTTTAAAATTTACTGAATTTTGTATCTATTAGGATTTTAAACTTTCAATTTTATGTCATGGACTTGTGAAATTTGATATATGTTCAATACGTAAGAGTTTTATTAGACACAAAATTAAAAGAAAAACACTTGCCTCCTCAACGAGAAATTTTGTTTTCCTCACCATTAAATGTTCGACAACTAAAAAGAGAGAAATGCAAAAATATGAAAATTTTAAATAACGTTGTCAAATATTTAATGATGGTGAGGACAAGATTTTTTCTGATTGAGAGGTCAAATATTTTTCAAATTAAAATATCATTGGTATATTAGACACTTTTAAAGTTTAAAAATTGCACACAATCTAGTTTGGTATTTTTAAAAGTTCAAAAATATATTAGATAATTTAAAAAATTCAAAAGATTAATCTTATAATTTAACTTAATAAAAAAAAGTTGTGTTGGTCGGTATGATAGCTGATTGGCTAAGTTTCACCATATTGATAGCTATAAATTAAAAAAAAAAAAACTAAATTGTTATACGATAAAAAAACTAACTTAATTTTTATGAGACTTTTCAAATTACTCAAAATTAATTTGTTCTCGAGATAAAAGGACAATCGATTATACCAAATAACTATGACAATTCATGGAATTTTTTAAAGTCATCACAAAGATACATACAAAATGAATCATACTTACCGATAGTCTATGAACTAATCTAATTAGCCAAAGTTAAACTCTGTCATTATATATTGTACAAAAGGAAGAAGGTCGGATGATAGTAAAAAGTCAAAAGTAGACTAAATTTATAACTATAGAGATTAAAATATTTTTAATGAAAAAAAAAATAAGAAATAAGAAAGCAGCCGCCGGCCCGTCCTCCGCCGCTCCTCTCCGCCGGCGCCGCTACAAAATCAAGTCTCCATTTCTTCATCGTGAGAGGCAGAGAAACGAAATAGGACTAATTTTTTTTGCCCCTCTTTGCTCCGCCGCGCCGTTGCTCCATAAACCCTAACTCTTCACCAAAACGTGCAGATTTTTCTTACGCCATTTTCTAATGGCGTCATCCATGAAATTCACAGATTGTTCTCCCTCCACCACTGTTCGACTTCTTCCATACACTCGAACCAGGCTCAGAAGCTCCGATGGCGCCGTTCTCTCTCACCGTCTTCTCGCCCTTCCTCGTCCTGCAATTGCATATCCTACAGCTTTCGTTTCTCGCTCTTCCGCTTCAACCTTGCCCGTCGTCTCCGGTACCGTCTCTCTCTCTCTCTCTCTCTCTCTCAAATTTTTTGCTTATGAAAAGCTTTTTAGTGATGATCTTTAAGTTAGAACTTCACGTTTTGAGAATCTGGCTTGTAGTTTCCATCTTATTTTGTTTCTTGAGATAGTGGAAGTTCAGGAATGTTTTTGCGTTGATTTTAAGCAGCTTTGGCGTCAAGTTGTTGTGGTTTTATGGATTAATTTCAGTCACCATTTAGGTCACCATTTAGGTCACCATTTAGGTCATGGTGGCAATATTATGGTCTCTGATCGTAGTTTCTATGGATTAATTTCAGTCGCCTTTTGTAAGAGATTTGTGCTCTTGTTTTCGATTTATTTCAGCTTCAATTTCGACCGAGTCAACTGCAAAAGTGATCGATGGAAAATTGGTGGCGAAGCAGATTAGGGAGGAGATTACGGCTGAGGTATCTAGAATGAAGGAGGCTATTGGCGTTGTTCCTGGCTTAGCAGTCATCCTTGTTGGAGATAGGAAGGATTCTGCAACTTACGTACGAAACAAGAAAAAAGCTTGTGAATCGGTGGGCATTAAATCTTTTGAAGTGAACTTGCCTGAGGATTCGACCGAGCAAGAAGTACTCAAATACATATCGGGCTACAATGATGATCCATCCGTTCATGGCATCCTTGTTCAGCTACCTTTACCTAAAGTATGTTTACTAACTTCATTTCTTTTGTCAAATGTTTTATGCTATCACAATTTGCTATATTGTCTCAGCATATCACGTTTTTTTTATAACAAGAAACAAACTTTTCATTGATAGACAGAACAAGCTCTTCAAACCTAACCAAAATCCACCCTAACCTTGAAAACTGATGCGAACCCTTGGGCTTGATTTGATAGAGACTGATTCAAATTGCTTCGAAGTAAATAGTAATTTAGTTCTTCCTTAGCTCAACCCATGCTCAATGTCTTCCAAATGAATTGCACATTACTGAAAAGAATACACAAACCATCTTCAAACGACTCTTCATCAACTTTCAAGCTTGGATCATCATCATGAATGTGAGAAGCATTACTACTAACACTAGCATCATCCTGTTTGAAAATCTCATTAAAGGTTTTTTTAATGGAGTTGTCATTTGAAGAGTGAATTGTTATCTCAGCATATTACTAGTGGCACACTAAATTTAAATTACATGTTATCACAAATAGGTTGTGGTCTGTTCTATGTTGTATGTAAATTTAGATAAGAATTTGAAACTTGATTTTGCCCTGTTTCATTTAAAACTAGAAACATATTTGTAGCAGTACTATGACGGAAACCGCCAAGGGCAGTCTGGTTGGTAAAAACTTGGGATCTCTTGGTCATATTGGCCTTGTGGCTTTGAGGTCTCAAGTTCGAACCTTCTGATGAGCTTAATACAAAAAACTATTGATATCTCCCAAGTCCGGGTCTTGGGGTAGGCGTCGGTGCCTTGGTAGAGGGGAGCAAAGCTCGTGACTCCCAGTTATCAAAAAGGAAAAAATGAAAAAAAAGGTACTTTGATGGAATTGAAGGTCAAAGATTATATGCCAACTGACTTAATGTCTTCATTGATTTGACAGCATATGAATGAACAAAGTATATTGCATGCTGTAAGCATTGAAAAAGACGTAGATGGGTTTCATCCGCTGAACATTGGTCGTCTTGCGATGAGAGGTGAAGAGCCATTGTTTGTTCCATGTACGCCCAAAGGGTGCATTGAACTATTGCATAGATACAATATCAGCATCAAAGGAAAGAGAGCTGTTGTAATTGGTCGAAGCAATATTGTAGGAACTCCTGCTGCTCTTTTGCTTCAGGTGAGAGATTTTATTTGTTAATCTATTAAATGTGTATCATTCTATCCACAATTTTATTGATTTTAGATTCTCTGTTTATCATTTTGTGTAGGGAGAAGATGCAACTGTCAGTGTAGTTCATTCTAGGACCAAGGACCCTGAAGAGCTAACAAGACAAGCAGATATCATTATCTCAGCGGTTGGCAAAGCAAATATGGTTAGGGGTAGTTGGATAAAGCCCGGCGCAGTTATTATCGATGTTGGAATCAATCCAGTAGAGGTGAGAAAAGGAATTTTACACTAATTTATATCGTTTGTTTTAACTTGTTCTTCTAAAACTATAGGATACCTAGCTTGCTTGGAATGATCTTTCTACATCTAAAGTTTCACTGAGTAGTTATCGCCGTGTAACAGGATGCAAGTAGTCCTCGTGGCTACCGACTGGTCGGAGATGTCTGTTATGAGGAGGCCAGCAAAATTGCTTCAGCCATTACTCCTGTACCTGGGGGAGTCGGGCCAATGACGATAGCAATGCTTCTCTCCAACACGCTCACAGCAGCAAAGAGAACACACAACTTCCAGTGAAATTTTGGAAGTTCATGATTTTGGAATAACCCCAATGTGAGCATATCTTTTCAAGTCATTTTTCAACTTCTTTTCTTTTGGGAGAATTGACTTGTGGGGATTGTCCTGCTTGTGTTGCAAGCAACTGGTTCCACCTTGTGTTTTACTGGATTTATTCCATTTTGAATAATCACAGGGGAGGACTACATATTTTGGAGGTGAATTGACCCAAGGTAGGTTTTAAATGGAAATATCAAAGTTTTAATTCTATGAATATGTTGCTGAAAATATTGATAAAATGTTAATGTCAATGGATATTCTTGAAAAAATCATAAAATATATTTCAATTAACAAATAAATTTTGAAGATATCAAAAAAAAAAAAAAAGATAACAAATAAATATTTGAAGTTAAAAAATTAAAAAAATTTATTATTATCATTTTGTACTTTTTTTTTATGATATAGTAGAAATTTTTATTATGTAAATTCTTTTATGATATAATAAGAATGTTGACTGAACCTTGTGTGATAATCTTGATTGTACCATGTCTAGTTAGGAGTGCAGATATTAATTGATTCATTATGTGATCAAAGTTCGAGTCGAAAAACCAAGCTGAATCGAATTGCCCATACCGCCATTTTTAATAATCACCAGCTGCTGAGTTCACATTAGTTTTCTCCTTGGGAACAAATTTATTTACAATTGTTGGAACTAAATTGCAGCGATTTTATTTTTATTGTTTGATATTTAAGCAGCAAATAAGAGATGGGCAAGATGATAACAACTTGATGGGGGTAAGTAGAGTTTATCAAAATCCACGTCAAACCATCAACAATTTAAAATAAATAGAAGCTAACACGAACAAGAACTCAATTTAGTGATAATTTAGTGATAATTGACACCTATCTTTCTACTCCCACTTGTTGTACTCAGAAGAAAAATACAAAGAAGAAATTTAAGAAAAATAAAAATTTGATGTCATCAAATTGAACTAAATCACCTTTAATTGACCAAATTATCCAAATCGAATTTACCAATTATTTTCCTTTCTTTCCTTCTATTGATCTAACTCATCAATTTTTTTTTCAATTTTGATACTCTCTGATGATGGCTCCCCACCATCACAATCTCAGCGATAACTCAATTGCATAAAGAGTTTCCAAGCTCAGTGCTTTTGGTGCGGAGATTCCAACCTTCAATCTCGAGCGAAGCTAAGTGCTTTTGTTGCATGGTGTTTTGCATGTAGATAATAAATAAATGCTCGATATATTCAGCCGTTATACACAGCTTAAGAAAATCACCAGCGAGTTGGTTCACAGGAGAAATTCATGCTTCAGAAGATGCTCAATGGCTACAACTAAATAATAACCTTAAATTTGGGGAGAACATGAGTTAAGACATCATATAGCAGCTACGTACCGTGGGAATTGCATCTGATCTGAACGATCAATGCCGTTTATCTGCATCTTCAGATTGTACTTGAATTAACAAAACAGAATGGAAGTTCTACATCTGTGACCATTTTTCTGTGTGGAATAGGACCGTGACGAAGATGGAGAGTGCACGATTCCTGCATCTCAATCTTGAAATAGAATAGTAAAATACTTGAATGCAATTAGAGCTTCCCATTGTCTGAAAGATCGATACGTGCTTCAAAATGATCGATTCCCATCTTATCGTTTTGTTTTGTACTTCGCAAAATGGACACCTGAGACAAAACATAGGTTAATAATCAACCAAAAGTTTCACAAATATGATAGAAGATTCTTACATAAAGATGCATGCCATTTAGATTAATAAATCTCGGCACTGTAAACGCTGCAACCGCAGGGCAGTAGACGTGGCTAGGAATTTTAGAGGGCTCTGGATAACTATCTCATTTTCTATTTCTGGTTAAGCCATTCAATTTTTAGTTTCTAAATTTTGAAAAAATAAGTATTAGAACTTATTAAGTACATTGTAAAAAAGGTTTTTAAAATGTTTATGTTCTTCAAAATCTCACATTTACTTCTTAATGCTTTAGGTACATACCTCACGGCTCACGTTTTCTCTCCATATAACCTTTCTCTAACATCTCTCTCCAAAAGTTCTTTTAACTTTTTCTCTCTCTATAACTTTTCCTTCCCTTTCTCTAATATGAGCATGATCAAATGTGCATGTAACCCCTTACCTTTCAAGTTACTCAGCTTGGATCTTCCTACTTTGTTCATGTCTAGAAACATTATAATACAACTTTGAAATACCTTAATATTCTTCTTAGTTCATAAACTAGTTTACATGATCACTAAATCAGAGAGAACTCTAAATAAATACCTTGGGTCGTTCCATAGAGCTCGCGAAGTATCCCACTCCAAACGAAAGGGAAGAGTAAGCAGCAGCAATCTCCACAGCTTTCAACTTCTGTGGATTTCCTGGGGCCTGTGGCAACAATGCTTGGATAGATAACTATTGGTAAATGAAATAACAGAATTACAGAAAGTGTTCGGTCAGTAGGTCACCGATTTATGAATGTCAGCCTGGACAAGTAAAATCCCAGCACTTTTATCAGTATTAAATCGACTGCTTTCCTGAACAAAATTGCGTAGAACTTTCATGCAAGCAGAGGCTGGACCAGCCTGTGATCTGAGTATAGCATATAAAACTATGTCAAACAAAAATAAACAGACGACTTTACATGGTCAACTTTTAAGCGCGTATTCCTTAATGTGCAAACAGTAACATCCTAATCAAGAATAAAAGCTAGATTTAGGTTGAGGTCAAAGATCCACAGTGTGAATGAGCGTTTGGGATAAGAAGCAGTTATAGAATAAATATATCCAAAGAAATTTCAAACTTGTAAAGTGTTTCTTAGCACTAAAACTCCACTGAGAACTTCACGTGAATTGAAAACTTAATCATGGATGGTGGACAAACATACAGTGATAATGATACACAGCATTCCCTAGCTGCAAATCCTTTCATGAGATACTCTCCTCCACCAGAAACACAGCCTCCAACCATGAAGGGAGCCCCAAATGGACCTTTTGAGGAAGCCCAACAGCCTGAACCATACATTGCTGCTAATCCCACACGTCCACTGACCTAAAAGTTGAAATCGGTTAAAATCCTTCTTATCTAATCAGTTATATTTCTACCTTCTGCAAATAATATTAGGGGCAAGTCATAAACCACCTTCATTGCAATGCCACCGCTCGAGGCCCCAGATGCGACATGTCCTTCATTGTCAACACATATAACACCAACAGTGTCCATAGTACAATCCTTTTCTGCATCAGTTAACGTTGATGACTGGCATGTGGTGCCTTCCAGTGGATTGTGTGATTGGACTTCTGAACAATCAAAACCAAAAATGTTTCTAGGAGTAGGTGAGAGATGGACAAAATAGAATAAATTTAGTATACCATCACATGTAAAATAGAGAACCCAAACCTGATATTCTAGCATTGTCTTGAGGACTACAAGAATGCGTTACATTAGAAATTTTTTTCTCTTCTTTTGCACGTTCAATCATTGACTTGTATCTTTTCCATTGAACTTTTGCCCTTTCTGTCACCAACCACTATATGTGAACGCAAAAGATCAGAAGACTCGCAAACAACATAAGATATTGATGAGTTAATAATCAAAGAGTTTCAATAGAATGCTTAGATAAATCAAAGAAGATATTAGTTAGGTACTCATATAACCTCATCAGCCTCTGCAGTAGTTTCTGGCAAACAAATGCCTTTGGACTTTGCCCATGTCCGAGCACCCTCACCAACTAGGAAGCTGCACAAGCAAAACCTTCCTGGTGATTGGATTTTATAAATTAGAATATTCAAGAATGAAGCAGCATACTAGTTGCTACATACTCTACAATCTACATTCAAGAGCAATACCACAGCAAACTTGCTATAAACAAAAAAGTATATTGTTTTCCACTATTAGTTGGAAGAAATTTCATCCAGTTAAGTTTGAAGCTGAATGTCAACGTGAAGAATAAAAAAAGGCAAAATAATTTCAAAATATTAATGGCAATGGAGTCATCCGCAACAATGTTAGACTTGAAACCAACTTGCATGACACACAATATCCTGTTACAGGAAAAATGCTTGAGCCATTGCCAGGAAAGATAATGAAGCAATGCAATCTCACAATAATAATTACATCGGAGGTATAAGGCCCAGCAGAGACGATCCCAACATTTGTTCCTTTGCCAGTAAAGCAGCAATTTGGATAGCATTTTGAACACCTGGTCTAGAAAATATATGATAGATATCAATTAAATTAACAGTATAAGTACAGTACTATTGAAACGTGCATAAAAACCATGCAGTCACAAATAATATACAGAGATTAAAATAACCCAGAAGCCAATGTTGATAAGTGATAACAAATAGGTCCATCATTAGAAAATGTTAAACCTGGCACTGCTCCAACAGCTCCAAAAGCACCCGTATCACCATCCATAATACTAGCATCGCATTCTACATGGCCATCTTCGGTCAAATTGGAGCCTCGTCCAGCATTTGTCACTGGATCGTCCTACAATAAGTCGTCTCTTTAAATTTGGGATTATGCAAACATATGTGATAAAATAGAATCGTTAAGAGCTCCAGAGAACAGGTCCCTATATTAAAACATTAAAGCACTCTCCTCTCACAGGTATTGATACAGCTAATCCGTTTCAGAGAAAACACTTGAGAACCAGTATCCACGAAATAAATGGAATTGGTACTGCCAAAAAGCACGATTCCAGTAAGACTGATCACTGATACAAACACTTGGACACACTAGTCGTCATCCGAATCCGACTACAGGGGGCCAACTATTCTACAACGGCCATTTCCTATAATCTGACTATTTCCGTAAAGGACAAAGAACAGCAGCTATTCTTATGTTCAACCATAAATTACCACGGGTAAAATTACACAAAAACACTGTAAGGAAATAAAGTGAAAATGAAGAAGACATTTGAAAGAGAAAATTACCTCTAAAACTTGTATAGCAGCGGAAACAGCGTCTAAACATCCGCCTGAGCCCTAAAACAAGACAAAAATCATAGAAGGATTTTATATGGTTATAACGACGAAGATATTGACGAACTTCAAATAAAAAATTTTCGAAGAGAAGAACAGGAAGTGGTCGTCATCCTCACGCGAACTTAGCCGTCAATCGATAAATGGCAACAATGAAACAAAGAAGATATTGACCAACTTCAAATAAAAATTCTTAAAAAATAAGAATAGCCAGTGGTCGTGATCCTCGTCAATTTCTCAATAATTCGATACAAGCCAGCAATGCATAGAAGAAGATATCGACGAACTTCAAATGAAAATTATTAAAAAAGAAGCATAACTAGACACAGATAAAAACTTCAAATAAAAAAATTATACAGGAAGAAGAATAGAAAGTGGTCGTCATCCTCGTGAACTGCTCCGGAGCTCGATACGTTCCAACAACGCATTAAATAAAAATTGTATCTACGATCATATTGAGCAAATAACCTGGCTCGCTTATCACATTCAATTAAATCGGGAAAAGCTACAAATCCGGTGGTCCTAGTTTCAATTCCCAAGGATTTAATGGAAGACGAGTGAAAATCGAAAATGCGTCAATCTATATGAATGATTGAGTAGATACTAGAAAAGGATTGTGAAACAGACCTGTCGGAGAACTACAGCGGCAGCCAAACAAGCGCGTTTCATGGCCGACCTGAGGGCTTTCTCATTGGAAGGTGCGTGAAATCCGGCGCCAACGTGAACTGCAACGAAGAATCTATGGCCTTGATCTTGTGCTTCGCCGGCCATCTCTCACGACGGAAGTGTGAAGGGCGGGAGAACGAATCCCGGCAGTACGGGCGGCCGTAGTTGGAATCGGCGAGTCAAACACCGGCACTGCACGCTTCTGAAGCAATGAATATTCCATTCCTCGCTTGTTTCCTTTTTAGTACAATCTTCGTTTTATTTTTCAAATTTCGATATTAATATTTTCAAATATTTCACATTTTTTTTAAGAATCAAATATTCCAGACATTTTTTTTATATATATATAAGTACTAGGTATATATTCTACACATATTCTACATATATACTTGAAAAGATAAATTATACAGATTTGAAAACTAAATAAATAAATTAAATTAAATCTTTCGAAATGTCTCTTAACTTGAAATAGTAAATGACTAAAGCTTTGAGAAATTTTCTTTTTTTAGGATACCTAGGAGAAGATCTAAGGGAGACGGACAAACTTAAAACATGTAGCTACGAACATGCCATTAAAGGTTCAAATCCTTTCTCGTCCATAATCATTCAAAAGAGAATGATTTTTCCCTCTAAACCTATGGCATTTGAGAAAAAGGTAATAAGCATAAAATCAATAGGTTTGTTTGAATTGTAATCTCGTGGTTAATTTTACTGGTTAAGACATTAGTAATCTCGTGGATTCAAAACCCGACGTCTAATGAATTGTAATACTAAAGAAGAAAATGAAGGAGACAACATATTTTTGAAGAAAAAGGAAAATTCCCTTTAGTGATGGGGAATTATAGCAATGTATGCTTTATTATCCAGCTCTCCTCTCACTAAATAAATGTTCTGAATTACCTTAAAAAACTGAAGATGGTAATGAAACTTGTTACAAAATGAACTTGAAAGCCAAAAAGGGAAAAGGAAAACTGTAGATAAAAACACAAAGACAAGGATTCTCTCAAAGGTTGGAGTGAGCAGAAGCTGCACTTTAAGACTCCTCTACGTCATTGTCCTCGGCCTTCGTCCGAGGCTCGGCCTCCTCGTCCGCTGGTTCAGGAGGCGGTGTGGAGGCCTTCTTGTTTGCAGCAGCTTGAAGGACATGGTTGTAGTTTCCTTTCACCATGAACAGCTGAGCAAAATGGTGCTTACAGTACAACACTCCATCAAGAGCAGCAGCATTAGAGTGGGTCAAATTGCAGCCACCATGAGCACATCTAAAGCATGTCTTGTGGTAGCTTTCCCCCTCAAGAGTCACCTGTTTTAGAAAATGAGAGGTCAAACGAGCATCCAAGCCAAAAATAGAATCCGACCAAGACTAGTTAGTCCAAAAGAGTCATCATCTTGAGGGGTATATTAAAGATCTCACGTTATAAAAGAACCCGACGAAAGTTTATAATATAGATGGGATGCTCTTCTCGTTGCAATCCATGAATATTGATAGTAACATTCTATGAAAATCACAAAAAAGAGGAAGGAGAAGTAAAGACCTTCTCCAACGGATAAACCGTTTTTGTGCAGACCGCACATTTGTCTTGAGTTCCACAGAACATGGAGGAGAGTTTGCTAGGGGCCCTCGACTGTCAAAGATTTCGGAATTTTAAATGCGCATTCGAGAGTATAACGTTGAAATCTGTTCTCGCTTATAATGCTAAATCACTACCTAGATCTAGTGTTTAATGGATAATGCTAAAAATAAAATCGTCATCAAACGAATACAAAAATGAACGTCTCGGGTAGATGGAGCATACCAGATCATTTTGCTTCTCAGAAGGCTTGGCTATATTAATTATGGAAATGATAGAATGTTAGAAAGACAAGAAAATAAAAAGGAAAAAAACATAAAAGGAGAAAATAGAGAGATCAGATGGGAATAAGTATTTTACAAGTTTGAAAATTCTTGCTGAAATTTCCAGATTCCTTGAAGAGTTGCTCAAAATGAGGCTTGCAGTACAGGACACCGTCCATCCACGAGTAGCTACTCATCTGTCGTAAACAACTCGGGTCAGATCCGGTATGACAAACGAACGACTCGTCGTCGTTTGTTGAAACCGATACGTAAATAGAGTTACAGAAAGACATACGGAAAGGGTGCCTTTGCAGTGGCTGCATTTGAAGCAGGACTTATGGTAAGGATTCCCTTCAAGGGAAAGCAAATCAACCACATAAACAGTCTTATCACAAGCCTTGCATTTATCCAAAGTTCCTGTGAATGACATCTTTATTCCTCTTCTACGAGAACGACTCGAACCCGAAACACGAACGAGAAACTGCAAAAACAGAAGGGGGGAGAACCAAAACAACAAACAAACAAATACAATGTTTATCAAGTTGTCTGAGGATCAGATCTCAGACAAAATTATATACAAAAAAAAAAGGTGTAATGGGACACAATGAAAGTCTTTGGATTTGTGTGTAAAGAAACCAAATTTAAATACATCATAATATGTTGGGATTAAGTGTTTTTTCTATACAAAATGGGCAGAAAGCTAAAATTTACTTGTTGGAGATGCTCCAATTTCGGACAGTGTCCTATGTTTTTTGAGGGAAATAAGGTGATTTCTTTGACCATTTCAAATTAATCATATTTGCTTTAGTAAGTGGAAAGATGAGAACCAACTGTTTTTGTAATTTGTCTGGTTGGCAGTTATTTTAGTTGGATATTAGAAGGCTTTTTTTGAGCATCATGTGAAAGATGGGTTTTTTTTTTTCCTTTTTTCTTTCTATTTTCGATGTGTATGTGAGAGAGTAAATCAAGGCTGTTCATTTGGATAGCCAAATATGGGTGTGTGATGAGTGAATGGTTGAGATTAGATTTGATCTAAATGCCTAATTTCGATTCATTGTAATATTATTTCTTATTCATGTTTCTAATATATTGATTTAAACATAAAATACATTTAAAAAAATATATATTGAAAAGATATTTCTTGACCTTAGAGAACAATGAATGTATGAAAGGACTTGCATCTAGTAACGGACCAACAATGTAACAATGTTTAGATTTTGTTCTCTACTCTTGTTTTTATAACTTTTCTTATTAGCCGACATGAGCTCATCGATAATTGACACATGTTCCTAATCAAGAGATCATGAGTTCAGATCTTCCCCGCATTTATATGTATATATAAACTTTTATAACCCAAATCCATATAGAATAAAAGATAATAAATTAAAAAAAAAGCATCTAAATTTGTGGTTATCACTATCGCGCTAGGTTTTCACATAAAAAGGAAGAAAAGATATTAGTATATGATTTTAGAAAATGAGATTTAAGAATAATTGATTTTCCATACCTTAAAAATCAATTTTAAGTGATTTTATGTTTTCAAAAACTAGTTCGTTACTTTCTTCCCTGTCAACCATAAAATAGCCTTGAAAACACAGTTCCACAACACTTTCACTCTGTTGTTATACCTCATACACAGCAAACCTTAAAAAATCTAGCAATCTATGCAGTTTGGGATGCAAACCGAAGCGTTAAAGAACTGAAAAAGACAGTACCACCAATTCCATGAGAAGAAACAATGAAGGAAGAGGTGGTCTAATGACTCCTCGACTCGTACAACGGACTCGTAACACATTCGACAAATGGAAGGGGAGAGAGACCAACTGGACAACTTCCTTTGGATCCTATCTAATGTGTTAAAAGAAAGCTTAAATGAAACAAAACATAAAAACAAGGCAAATATGTGAACTTTTGTGGCTTAGGAAGATGAAACATTCTATTTTGAGTATTTTCAGACATGGGAAAATGTTTGAACACAGTCCCAACATGTCATCTGCAGTTTCTAGTTCTGTAGAATCACTAAACTAATTGATACTGAAACACACTCATAATATGTAAAAAATGGTATGATAGAGAAATAATATTTTTCCAAAAAAAGCAACGAACAAATAAATCAATAAAGTACAAGAACTTGTTAAAATATTACTGTATTTGATAACATGTTTCATGTTTGGCTAAATCTTATTTTCTCTTCTAATCCTGGTTAATCATTCCTGCTGTTAAACTCTATAACTACCAGTCTCAGCTTCAGACAACAATAGACTGTAAGAATAAGGAGGACAGATGTGGACAATCTTTCAAATTTACAATCCACCTAGAATAGAAAATCTAACATCCTCGGAAAGATTATGAATGGGATCATAAATGATATGGTCAAAATATTACTTTTTCGAACCTCTTTTGCTAGGAGGAGCTAATCCAAGCTCTTTGCACTGCTGTTCATCTGGATACAGGCTCCCGGGGACGGCACCGAACATTCTTCGAGGCCCCTCAAACCCAAGAGTCGCATGATGTATATATGCTGATGCATCTTCAAATTTTCTACTAAGTTGCAGTGATAGAGATAGAAACTTCTTCGAACGATTTTTCTGAGGCTTCCTCATAAGTGGCTGGTCGAGTTCAGAAGCCTTTAAGAAACGTTCTGTTGCAGCCTCCCACGTGAGCTCGTGCCTCTGTGCATCCGTCAGCTGCTCGGGCTCTTCAGTCAGTGCTTTGAAAACTGCTCTAACAAAACCATCACTGTTGTCATAGAGCATGCAGTTTGGAAATTGCCTGAAGAACTCATTTGAGGGATGATCAGCACATACAACAAATTTGCCCATAGCCAATGCTTCAGCTGTGGTAGTGCAAACAACGTCTGTGGTGCTTGGATTCAGAAAGACTTTGTAACTGAAAAAGAAAGAAAGAAAAATTAAAACCATCCAATGGACACACTATTTAGACCAACAGAGAAAAAAAACTGAGCCTCGACCTTCTTTCGAGACAATTCACAGTTCTAATGCCCCCCACAATGTTAGTTCCAGTAAATCACTAGCCATAACTGTTAAAAATCAATGATTAAGGAAGCTGAAAAAAGTTATCACTTCTAGATGAGCAGTAATGAGGCAAACCTACCAAATCACAAACCAGTGCTTATGAGCAATCAGGTCAGATTTATTTGAAGGAAGAATCCTACCCCATCCTGCTTTTTTCCCGTCCACTTTAGTTCAGTCGTTTTTACTCTATATTCAGTCAGGGTAAGGCAATCAAATGGTTGGAGCAATTATCATCAATTTAAAGTTTTAAACTAAAAAAAAAAGTTTTAAAATCAAGAATCAACCATAAAAGATCAAAGGTAATAAATGATTCAATCAGTTCCTTTATACATTCCACAATATTAGTTCGTAAGATACTGCAGTAGTCAACAGTTCCCTTGAGCTTTTCTTTATTTTATTTTATTTCGTTTTCTGTCAGCAAATCATGAAGCAAAATTTCCAATAATATCACCAGCGACATTGAATATTGTTACAAATGATTGAACGGATTAATTCCTTTATCCTCTAGGTAGAGGACATGAAAATAGCTAGAAGTGGTTATACATACTCATGGAAGATAGGATCGGTGTGATCACGACCGGCGTGGACTCTAACAGATAATTCCAGGTCTTCAGTAGCTTTCTGGACTTGGTCAGCATCCTCTCCGTTTCCAAATAAATCAATCTCAAGCCCAGCTAAATCCTTTTGGTAATCGCTAAGAAGTTTAAGCAGCTCCCTGTAGCCCTTGCTCCATATCATCTTCCCTATATAATAGGCACCTTTGCCAAAAACTTGCTCCCCATTTTGTAATTGTTCCATCTTCTTCGTACCTATCTCGAGGAATTTGGGATTGACTCCATGAACATTGCAGATAATGGACTTTGGATAATCCTGGGTGGCAGCAGATAACCTAATCACCTGAAAGCTTATACAAGAATTGATGAATAAGCCATCCAGTTACGATGGTGAAAACAAATTAATTCAACTTACTTATTTTCTAGGAAAAAGTCAACTGGAATAAGAATGAAAAAATGATCACAATGAACCCAATTTGGATTATTTCATTGGAAGTAACATATAGCACAAATACCTTGTGGCAATAGATATGAACGACCCATCTATTTATATATTCAAGAAGAAAAGCTTCAAGTGCCCCATTCTTCTCCCGTTTAACATATTCCAAATAGTTGGTATGTATAATTCCTATGACCAATTTAAATTTATTTTTCCATCTCCTTCCATGATGATACCATGTTAGATGCTCAGGCTCCTCGAGGATTGCGATATCTGATTCGTCATCAGGGATAATTTC
Source organism: Momordica charantia (assembly GCF_013281855.1). Taxonomy (NCBI): domain Eukaryota; kingdom Viridiplantae; phylum Streptophyta; class Magnoliopsida; order Cucurbitales; family Cucurbitaceae; genus Momordica; species Momordica charantia. The sequence continues at coordinate 2,507,526 of NW_028275163.1, read as the reverse complement.
TGAAATATCACCAACGGGGAGAATGCTCCTTTTATCCACGGAGAACTGCATAATTAAGTGAAACCTTAGTGCGTTAAACACCAAAAAATGTAAAAAGAGCAGGATAGGGAATGAATTAGAATTTCATGCTTATGTGAAAAACAACGCGAGCAAAGAAAAACTGAAAAGAAACACAGGCAAGAGGACTGTTGGACCATAACCAGTCTTAAGGCCAAACAAGTACACAGAATGATAATTGCAAATGAATCAAGTGAAATATTGAGTTGGCTTATGAGTACAAGAACAGAAAGCAGCACACGTCATGAATCCAGAAATGAAAAAGCCAAAAATACTTAGTCCCGAGGCCTGGCCACACAAAAAAAAAAAATCATGTGTCGTGTCTAAGATGAGGGTTAGAATTAATCATGCTACAGATACCTTCCCGGGATAAAATTGGAGGCTGAAATTGAACTTTGACCCTGTTCTTTCTTCTAGCCATTTCCGAATGTATTTCTCCTGCTGCGAGGGTAGGATGAATGTTGTGCTGCTGGGATATACAAGTTCCTGATCCCTTAAAGATAGCCAAGGAACCACCAGTGTGACCCTTCTATACCCACCAATTGAAAGATAGGCAGCACGAAATAGAGGGTTCACTGCAGTTCCAGTCATCCATGGAAGACTGGCAGTGGTAAAAATTGCAATATGTTGCTTCCTATCCATCCCCTTCTCAGATATGAACACAAAAAATGACCATCATTGTAATCTCTTTCCGAAATTTATTGACACCTGATAATCGAGGAACCTGATTCTCAATTAGAATATTTTAGGTTTCAGCCACACATTTGTCCAAATAAATGTTAAAAATAATCAAATTCACGACCAACCTTTATCAAATATCTATTATGCACATTTCCCCTCTTAAATTTCATAGGAAAGAATTATGAGATAAAACCTAACAATCTAGCTTCAATAACCTAAGATACAAACATTGCTTCGAGTTGAAAACAAATAACTCCGTTTCCAATTCAATTCAATCTTCGTATTCGTAGCCACGTGCATTGTTCTAAACATAAATTACGTTTTCTCATTCCTACACAGAATTCCTTTATACCGGCCAAATGCACATTGAATCATGCAGATTTCATATACTATCAATGAATGATGATATGAGAGAGTGAGAGAGATATACCGATGATTGAAACTTGGGCGTCAGCAGAGTTCACAGTAATATTGAGCAGAAAACGGAAGAAAACATGAAATCGGGGAGTTCAAATCAACGAAGATGATGATAATATGGGTTCTCCAATAATCTCGAGGTTATGTTAGGGGGAGGGAGAGAATGAGCAGAAGCAGAAGCAGGGAAAAGCCATGGATGGAGGGAGAGGAGAGAGGAAATCCAGCGCCAACCAGCAAAGCGAGATAGAGGAGAGAGACAAAAAAAGAGGGGGAATATTCGACCAATTGCCGTTGGAGGATGCATTTCTGCAAATGGAAGCAAAGCCTCGACGACGTCGTTCCCTGCTGAGTTGTGAAGTTCAATTTCTTTTTTCTTGGCGTTGCTTGGACAGTTGGATGTTGTGTTACAAGTTTAGAACCAGTATAAATTTTAACATTAACATGAAAGCTAAATTAATATTTTCTTAGTATTATAAAAAAAAATCAAAATATGAAAAATATCATTTGGCATACCTTTTTCTTATTTACAATTCACATGCACCTATTATTAAAATAAGAATAATGTGTTGGAAATGGTCGGGTAGCTAAGTTGGTAAAAAATCCTCAATTCAAATCTAATTATTGGATTTGTATGGATACATCAAGCATAGCGTTAATTGGTATATACCTCCAACATGTTGTACTTTAAAAAAATATATATTTTTTATCATTAGACATAATATTAATACTAATCCTTTTAAATTTATTTATAAACAGTGAAATGCTTATTAATTTTTTTTAGTAGGAAAGATTTATTTGTTAATTTAAATACTTTATACAATTTTGTTCTTTTTTGTGATTCTTGTAGTTGAGATCATGTTATTTATATTGCAAACATTTGAAACTTTATTTAGGATTGTTTTCGCATAATAAAATTTTAACACAAAAAGTATTTTGTTGCTTTTCTTTATTATTTTTTAACTGATCCTGATTTTTTTAGTTCATAAAATAATGTGGGATATTTAATCTAATAAATAGTGAGATTTATTTGTCACAATTTTAAAATAAATATATTTTTTTAATACAATATGTGGGAAAAAATAAATTGATTTGTCTTTCGATATTATATTTTAATTGGTACATCACCAAGAAAATATTTAAGTTAACTAATTCACCTTGGTTGTGTTTCATACATTCATACAACCTTTACATAAACAATTCTTAAAAAAAAATAACATTTTATTTTCAATTTGAACTAATAAGAAAATGTCATTTATTATTGCTCTCTGACACTTTATTCTCATAAAGTATATGTTGCAAATGTGAGATAGAAATCATGTCTAAAAAAACCGTAAAAATTGCTAATATCTAAAATCTGCATTATTATCATCATTTTAATGAAAAGTTGAGGTTATTTACAAGTAGTTTCAAATATTTAATTGTAAAATGAAAATTTTAAAAATACAAGAATATAACTGAAATTAATTCCAAATATGGGATATTTTCTATAATTTTAACTTTTTTATATTTTAAAAATACACATCAAATTGGCAAAAATACAAATGAAGTGAACATATTGGTTACGATAACTAAATTTAGTAATTAATAAATGAAATTTTAGTACTCTAATCACTAAACTCTATACTAAAGTTTCTGAGTTCTTTTCCCTTTTAAAGGTTAAATAATCAACATTTTAAAGATTTAAATTTTCTTTAAATTATACTCATATGCAAAGATAAATAACCTATTTCATTATTTTAGATTAGAAAACTATATAAGCTTCGATACCATATAGATATCAAAATAATTCTATAGCATGATTTCCGCCCCACATTTGTAACATCCATCTTACAAGAAAAAATCACGTTCACGTCATAGATCAAAGAACACAAAAAGATTGTTTTGTATAACTTTTAATCAATCATAGATTTACATATTACATTTAAATATAATTTTATAATATATACAATTTTTATATATTACGTTCTAATAATTTTTATAAATCATAGATTTATATCTTACATTTAAACATAATATCATATTAAACAATATAATTTCTTAATTCATTTAATTTATAAATTTTCCTAAAATCTATATTAATTATAGAAGTAAAAAAATCAATAGAAATCAATGGATATATATTTTCTGTTAATTTTCTAACAATACCATAGAAACCATCTTACTACACCGTATTTTGTTTTCTAATTAAATAATGTAAAAATACTATTAAAAAAATCACGTAATGATGGTTAAAACTAAAATTAATAGTTAATTTACTTTTTAACTAATTGAGATCAAAATTTATTACGAAATTACAATGAAAGAAATCAGAAAGAGGAGAAAAAAAAAATGCAATTTTCGTCGCCTGAGAGATTCGAACTCTCGCGGGGAAACCCCATGTACTTAGCAGGCACACGCCTTAACCACTCGGCCAAAGCGACGATTTGTTAGCAAAAACAATGCATTCTAAAAAATCCAAATCAAAATCCAAATTTCTTGAAGCTTTACCCTAATCTTTGAAAATGCAGAATCCAAAGTTCAACCATGCAATGCGAAACGGATAGAAAAGTCGAAAAATTCAAATCAAGATTAGGAAAGTGAAACAGAATCATGGAAGTTGGAGAGATCAGAGTGTGCTAATATGGTAATTCAGTCACGGTTTATTCAGAAACACGGACCAATATGTTGCTCATCATATCTCAGCCAAACTTGAACAAGATCAAAGAAAATAACAGAGTAGACCAGAAAGAAGACGATGAGATTCGAAGGAAAAAAAACTGAAAAATTGTTTGAAAAACTGGCGGGACAAAGTTTGAGAGCATCAGAGACTTAAATACGAAAGTAATCACGAAATTCTTCGATCATTTTGTTGCAGTTAATTTTCCTCATCCCCTGCGTATCATACTTTGCCCCGCTACCTAAGAAGAAAACATCAACACAACGACAAATGCTCCAATCAAAGGCGGCGAAACGGCGCCGGAGAGCTTAAACGGCGGGGAGAGAGATGGAGGGAGAGAGAGAAACCATCGAACAAATAGATGAATGCTCTTTGCAGATTAAAGCGGTATTTATAGGATTCTACGAGCGAAACCCTAGAAATTTGTTGGGTTTTGAATATATGGGCTTTCTGATTGGGCTTATTTCATTTCTCTTCTACTGCGCCCATCGTACAAATATATGGGCTTGGCCCAATAATGCAAGCGTAGAGTTCTTTTTTTCTTCCATATATACCCTTATATAGATACTAACTATAAGTCATACACCCAATGATTTATGTTTTTTTTTTCTTTTTTCTTTCTTTGAAAAATTGTACTGACATGAAATAAATATGAATTTATTTCTTTTTTTTTTAAATGTCGAGTTTTAATTGGTCTCGTGAATCTTTTGGTGCTATTTTAGTAATTCTTTTTTTTTCTTTTTAATGAAATGTTATTATTTTCTATTATGCTACTATTGAAATTCGAAATCACCGATAAATTATGCTATAGACTTATGTGAAAATTGAATTTTAAATAGAAACAAACCAACAAAAATAAAAATTATTATAGTTTTGATGCGCATCTTTTATTTCTATCCATAGGGGTGTGTGATTGATTACCTTCTATTTGAAAGAGTTTTGCAGATTACGATGGGTGTTTATCATTCAACTAAATTTATTTTTATTCAGATATTTATTTAAATTTATCAATTAAAATTAATTAATTGTTTTTACTAATTTCCACTAATAAAATTACATTACTTATAGATAATTCATTAACCATACTTTAGTTGATTGAGATAATCCAATAAATATAATTAATTAGTTAATAATTTGAATTAAATACTAATAATTAATAATTAATTACTTAAAATCCATTAATTTATTTTATTGCACCATAATACTTATATTTAATTACCTATCTTTCTAAAAGTTAGAAGGTTTTTTTTAAGGAAAATAATTTCATTATCCAGTTGATCAGAGACAGGTGTATTAACCACTTGAGCTATACTCGATTTTGCAGGGTAAATATATATTTTTTATCAATGCAGTCGCTAATATTTTAAAATTTTCTATTACATGCTCAATACATACATTGATATATATTTTTTTTTTCATCTAAGTTCTCATTGCTACTTAAAGTAAAAAAACAATAGACACAATTATGTGTAATATCAAAATACACTTTATTAATTGAGTTAAAATTACTTACGTAGTAATTTGATGAAATGGATATTATCCTATTTATAAAACTAAAAATTCACTAATTTCACATGATTTTGTATTATTTTATTTTGTTAAAAAAATTTATTATCACAAGTCATATTAAATTGATAGAAATTAAAAATTTAAAATACGTATATTGTTTTTTTTTTTAATATTGAGTGATTATAAGGACTTCGAAGGAAAGAATTCAATACACGAGATGGAATTGAAGCTCTTGAAATATTAGGGACCAAACTGAAAAAATACAATAATAATGGACTAAAACATATATTTACCGTTTTTCTTAATCATATGCTGTATTTAAAAAGGATAAAATGAAAACAAAAATCAGTTGAAGTATTGCAGTTCTACAAGTGGTGCGAAATCGCGGATGGTACTGGGAGGTACAACAATGGCGAAACCTTCTTCAGAAACTCCTTCGCTGATCTTAACGTCGCCGGCGATTCAGATTAAGGATATGTCTGAGGAGGATTTACGTCGAACTATGCTAATGCTCAATGGATTGAGAGACTCCGACCAAATTCCGGACGATTGCAACACCAAGGACTTCCATTCCGACATCTGTCGCCGTCATCTCCGGCAGCTCCGCCTCGAGCGAGGCCGTGCCACATACCTTCTCTCCGCCGAGCCTGCTATTTGCGTAATTTCTTAAATCCTCTTCCAGATTTGTTTTCGCATCGACTTTAGGAGGAGCGATTTTGGATTCGGTTTCTACTATTGCATATACCTTGGTGTCTGATCTGAATCGAAACAATTTATTTGTGAAATTTTGAAATTCGCTGTTTATAGTTGAATTGGCCTGTTTGTTTGACTAGAAAGAATGTTGTCTGATCTAAATCGAAACAAAGGAAACTTGGAAATTCACTGTTTATAATAATAGTGACCTGTTTGTTTGCCGAGAAAATCTGGTGTCTGATTGTGATTCGAATCGAAATAGCATCTATAGGAGCTTGGAAACTCACAATTCATCATCACAGTGATCTGTTTGTTTAGAAAGAGTGTTGTCTGACCTGAATCGAAACTAAGGAACTTGAAATTCACTGTTCGTAATTACAGTGACCTGTTTGATTCAGGAGAAAATGTGGTGTCTGATTGTGATTTTAATCGAAACAGCATCTGTAGGAACTTGAAAACTCGCTATTCATCGTCATAGGATCTGTTTGTTTGCCGAGAAAATGTGGTGCCTGATTTGATTTGAAACAATTATCTATGGGAATTTAAAAACCCACCATTCATCGTCGTAGCGATCTTTTTGTTTGCTGAGAAAATCTGGGTTCTCAGAATTTGTATTATCCGCATCTTTCAGTTTTCGGTCGTGTGGATCCATCTGTCATATGAAATCAAAATAGCACATCAGATTTGTTTGCGTTTACTTTTAACAAAAGATTTCTGTGAAATTTCAGAACATTTATGGCTCTTTACATGGAGGATTTGTTGCTGCGGCTGCTGAGTTCTTATCAATTGCTTGTGCTAGAACTGTGGTGGCGGAAGATAAGGAAATGTTTCTTGGGGAACTGAGCATTTCTTATCTCTCAGGGGCTCCAATAAACGTGAGTAAAATTTAAATTACTGCTTGATTTTGTTTGTTTTGGGGATGGAAGTGGGACAGTTTGTTTCATTTTGGAGGGATCTTGCATGAATTTATGTCACAATGTTTTATAAATGGAGAGTGGTATGCCGCGAGACGAGCTTACTTGAACAAGATCGTCCCGCTTACTTGAATAGGATCTGTTCTATATGTTGTACAATCGTAAGTTCTGTGGGGAGTGATATGTGGTTGTGATACTATTCAGTCTTCTTATGATTTGAGACTCGAGATTCTTCTAGCTTTTGTTGATGAAGAGGTGGATTTAAGGGTTTGCTTGGCTCATGTCCAACTACCTCACTCTTATAGTTTGAAGGAGAATGAAGCGGGAGGATAGCAATTTTCAAATCCTAGATTTTCAAATGGAGAGAGATTAAGAATTAAATGTTTCATTTCAAAAAGAGAGAGTTCGTAACAATGAAGACTCTGTTTGAAGATTAGATAAAGTTACTACTTACTGATATATTGGGTTGTGAGTAATTTCATATATATATATATATATATATATATATATATATATATTATTTTATTATTTAAATCTTTTTTGGTCCAAAAAGATCTCACTCAAGTTATGGGTGGGTTAAGTGATTATGTTTTAAGAAAAATCCTTTTATTTTATCTCATTCTTCTCGATGAAAGAAGAATTTACAGAGAGCTTACAAAGAGTTACAAAAAACTTAGGATCTCTAGTCTAAAAAAGGAAGCTATTTTCTATCAAGATATGGATTAAATCTAGCAACAATGTTGTCTTCTTTTAATTGATTTCTAAATTTGATTGTCATGGTTGGAGTTACGTAATCTTTCAATTTTATCTATTATGTACAAAACGAAAGTTTCATTCTCCGCTTCTATGAGAACTTTTACGAAAATGGAAAAAACCTTCCATTTGCTCCTCTAGGAAAGTTTTATTTTCCCACAATGTGGAATTTGGTAGTGAGTACTGCATGTAGTTTTTGAGCATTCGAGCAGTTTACTTTCTACTTATAGTGCTGCATCTAACCTTTTTCTCGATTTACACTTTTACTGGATTATTACTTGTTCTGTTTTATGGCTTTATTTTCTGATTGGGTGTTGAAATTACATTGATGCAGGCCGAGATTGTAGTAGATGCTTCTATTATAAGGAGTGGAAGAAATTTGACAGTAGTTACTGTAGAGTTCAAACTTCAAGAGACAAAAAAGTTGGCCTACCTTGCTCGCTCAACCCTCTACATCATGCCAGTAGCAAAGTTATAGAAATATTTGGTTCTACACTTATGAAAATTCTGAATCTCTGCAATATTCTTCAACTTAATCTCCTCAGTTTTTGTACAGATTGAATAATCATATCGCATATCTACTTGTGAAGTGAGGGGAATGTATTGCATACTTGATTGGGCTCGTAGAAAGTAGCAATCAGTAATATTTTAATATTTATAGAATACCATGGGGAAATTGACAGATATAACCCAAAAAGCGCTTTTTCTAACTTACTTTTCTAAAATGTCAGGTAAGATGAAATGACTATTATGTCCCGTTCTCATTTTCTTCTCTTTTTCGGTTTCCCTCCTCTCATTTTTTTAGTTTCAATTCTCATCACTGAATTGAGATTCAACTCTAACTTCGGACTTTTGGGTTCGTTGAAATTAAAATGATCATAAATCTCGAACTTGAATCCATATTGCATTTATTTTTTTTATTAATTTAGGTTTGTCAAAATTAAATGGATAAATAATTAAACTAGAATATTACTTGAGATTCATGCAAACTCGCTCTCGCTTGGATTCATGCAAAACTCAAGCAAGTTCAAAAGAAACTTGCTCACGATCAATGCAAAACTCAGACGAGTTTAATGAAAGCTTCCTATTCATGAGCCACTCTACTTTTTTGGAGGGCCAAGATGGGAAGGAACACCCCGACTCCCGCCTTATACCGTAGTCATATTTATTTTATTATCAAACATATATGATTTTTATTTTTAAAAATATAGAAATAGTTAATTGAATATATTTGAAAAAATATTTTAAAGCCAACTATTAAGTAGTTAGGATGGAAAACAACATAATATATAACTAAATAATCCATTACAATAATTTTGAAGAGAAATTTTAGGGTGGAAGACAAAAATAAATTTTCGTTTGTGGCTTTCTGGATTAAAGAATATATGTATCTATTGTGTGTTTCAACTCCACTTCACCTGGTGTACTAAAAAAAACCTCAAAAGGACACAATTTCAATTTTTATTATACTTTTTCTATATCTTTATGTATATATAAAATTGTAATTTTTAGTATTAGTTTTACAATAATTTATAGTATTTATACTAAACAAACTAATATTTGTCCTAAACAAGTTATAAACTTGGAACAAAAACCCACGGACGAACTAAATCAATATGGTGGAATTTGTCGATTATGTCGGATTCAATTTTTGCCCAAAATTTAAGTTGCAAAGTTTACAATACAAAATTGTTAGACAATTAGACCTTAATATCTCACTGTTTGAGGTATTTTTCTCTGAAATTGGAAGTCAATAAGGTGAACTTAAGGAGGACATTAAAGTTGAAACATGGTAACCCCACAACTAAGAGTGAAATGCCAACTACCATTAGCAGCTATGGGGATCGCCCTCTGTGATCTAGAGATCGCTCTTTGTGATCTCAATCGGTTTGGCTGCCACCCGAATGCCCCCCTTCCCCGTAAGACCCTCGAAAAAGATAACCACAGGGCATTCCATATGGAGCAAGTATTGGGGAAATTTTAGTATCATTTTGTTGGGCAAAGAATGGCCTTAGCAGGTACCCTACTCGACAACTGAAGCTTCTTTCACATCCTCAGGAAAAGGTGTAAAAAACCATCAATTGGCTCTAACTTACATTTTTACTCGAGTGGCCCAACTATTATGTTAGCAAGATACATACTGTGTTTTTCTTTGGCTTTATTTTCTTATTGGGTGTAGAAATTACCTTGATGTAGGCAGAGGTTGCAGTAGAAGCTTCTGTAACATGCCAATTGCAAAGTTGTAGAAACCTGTGCTTCCAAATATCTGCAATATTCTTCAGCTTCGTCTCCTGAATTCTAGTTTTGATGATCACCGGAGAATGCATTACATACTTGTATTAATTTGGAAAATATGGCAATAGTAATCAATGAATCATATCGAATTTAACGAATGCAATAAAATATCAAAACAACACAAAAAGGAAGAGGCTTGAAGAAATCACTCATTAACATTGGAAACAAAATAAAAAGTAGCATCCAGGATACAAACAAATAATGGCATCCAAACAAACAATTAATTGTAAATGCCATGGGTTAAACAATTAATTATTTATGTTTGGTTACGAGGGTTCAGCTGGACCTGAGAATGTTGCGAGTAAACCCAGATGTGAGAGAAGCATAGCATTCTACTTGCTCACCCAATAGAATGCCAGGCTGCTTCAAGTTCAAACCACTTCTTAATTTGCACCATGTGCCACTGATGATTCTCGGGGTGCAAAAGTGGGTGGATTTTCAAAGGAGAAATCTGTAATAGCAGAAAACATAAGTAAATAAATAAATGAGCGAAAATCTTTTTAAAAATGGAAAGCTACTCGACTATTTTTAAACATGTCAAATCACCAATAGATCCTTTAAGCCGTTGGGTTAGGATAAATTTAATAATTTCTAGATATCTTTAACACTATCCCTCATTTGTGAACTTGTAAATTTGCACAAGACCCAACAAATGAAGATCAATATTAAATGGGGAGGAAATGATAATATAGGAGTTCGAACATAGAATAGAACCTCCCGCTCTGTTATCATTTTTTAAACATGTAATCACCAATGAACCCAAAAGCTTATGAGTTAGGGTAAATTTAATAATTTCTAGATATTTCAACAATTATATTTGTTCATTTACAGAATTGGTCGGCATAAATGGGACCATCTTATATCTTCTTTTAAGGATTGGGAGGGAAGATGTTGATACTGACCATATTGTACACAGATCATAAAAATATGGCATCAACGAAGGCCTCTGGATCAAAAGGCTGAAGATCTTCCAACCCCTCACCAACGCCAACAAACTTTACAGGGATTCCAAGCTCATCGACGACGCTGACCTGAAAAATAAGGATTGCTTCATCAGATGAAAGTTGGCAGAAATCTTCGTTTCGAAGATGTCCTTTGGCTAAGAATTATATGACATACCACACAGCCACCTCTTGCAGAACCATCAAGTTTTGTCAAAATTAAACCGGTAATTCCAACTACCTGTTTACAGAAGCCAACAAGCTTATCAATTGAAACTCACTGACGACTACAAGCAGCTTGTAACATGCACATTCACACCTGTGCTCGTTTGATGTAAATTAAGTTATGGATTCCAAACAGTCCGACGAAAAACTCCATTAGCTATTATATTTTAAAAATACATGCCCCCAGGCAAAAAATTAAACCAATGTCTAGCATATAACACATGAACATAATAATCCACGTGCAGATATTTTACTCAGCAGGCGATGCAAAGTTTTACTTTTGGGATAATCAAGAATGATTATGGCACAAATAAGAATAATTAGTATAGAACTTCTAATACAGATGATCATCTCTCTCTCATATCTACGAAAGAAATTGGCAATATGGCAAGAAATGATTCAATATTCATCATACAAAAGTATTAATCTAGAAGGAAAAGGAAAGTAAAAGTTACATCATTGAACTCCCTTGCTTGTGGTAGCATATTCAAACCAGTAGTCCCATCCAATACTTGCAGGATCTCCTGCAATTATAATGGAACTCTTAATGCAGTACAACGTGATAAAAAGGGTCTAGAAGACGGTGCCTAAGAATTTCATTCAATGATCAGATATCCAACTTTCATAAAATTCTTCATAGCTCCTCGAATTATAAATGTCATGGAAGGCAGCATCGTAAAAGCATGCGTGAAGTAATAAATAAGTTGGAAAATGGAATTCTCGGTGAACTGGGTATATCTGCATCATCGCTAATCATGTCATCTTTAAATAAATTATTTTCCTAATCTAGAAAGCAAGTTTGAATTTAACAGTGTCAACTAACAGCTGAAAGCATTTAAGGAAAAGAGAGAAAAATCCCATAGACAAGGTCAAATTCATCACAATCCCAAGATACCAAAATAAGTTGAATGCATATGCAAGAGTGAAAGTGCAAATTCCTACACCAAAAATATAGGAAAACACAAAACCCTTGGCAGTTGGACTCATTGAAGTCTTGGCAAGTGCATATATGTTCTAACAATAGGCTTCTTTATAGATTAGTTAAAACATCAGTATTTCACTTAATAATGGGTAGTCATGCATAAATATATTGAAGGTAAATTGAATGGTTATGCAGGAAATTACAAATGCCTACAAATGTGACTTTTGAAATTAGAGAAAGTCAACAAGGTATAAGGAGTGAAGCAGTAATACTTACATTAGGTGCCCCTGGAATAACTTTGCCCACAGCTTTCTTACATGATATTAATTCTTCCATCAAACTATAATTTGTATGCAGACCTATGAATGAAACAAAATTCCAGAATTCCATCTATTTAGATGACCCAGCAAAAGAATGCTTACAGTAAACCACTAAATGACATGTACTTACGTCCAGATGTATCACATAAAACAATGTCAAAACCACCTTCTTTTCCTCTCTTTACAGCCTGTGATAGAACTATCAGGGAAACACTTCAAGATGATAAGTTAGCATCTACAGTATAAGATACAAACTTCTCCAGAAATTACAATGTCAAGAAAAACAAACAGAGCATTATAATTACTGCATACCTGAAGATGCTTTGGCATTGTCTCTTTCAGCAACAACAATCTCACATCCAGTTCTATCTGCCCAGATTTCCAGCTGATCGCTAGCAGCTGCTCTAAATGTATCACCAGCTGCCATCAATATCTGGCACAAAAAATTATAATCAGAGAAAGTATTTCCAAGTTCAGCAACCTTACTACAGTTCCATCTTGTAGATTTTTTTCCTTTAATAAGAACCATATTTCCTTTAGTTCCTTCAGTAAGAACCATCTTTCATTTAGAAGAATGAAAAAACAATAAGAAGATGCCACTCAAAAAAACAAGGTCAGACAAGCCCAAAGGAGCTATAAAACAAAACATAGCAATTTCAAAATAGAGCCAACTTCTTGGTAATAAAAAGTTCTGAAAAAAAGAAGAGGAAAGAAATTTCATAATGCTGCAACGCCGTAATAGAAAACGAGTGTCTCTACTGTAAACAAACCCACACTGCTCTCTCTCTCTCTAACCAAAAAATATTGTTTATAAACGAAACATAAAAATCACAAAATAAAGCCTCAATTGTTGGTAAACAAAATTAGAAATCACATAATAGAACCTCAATTGTTAAAATAGAGCCTCTCCAGTAAACAAAACATAGGAACTACAAAATAGAGCCTCAAAATGAGTCTCCCGACTGAACAAACCCACTGCTCTCTCTCTCTCTCTCTGGTCACACGGACAATGAAATTCCAAGCAAGTATTAAACTGAAACTAAAATGTCATTTTTTAGTGAATATTACAGTAAAGAGCCACCTTTAATTTTCCCCAAGTACAAAGCTACTTCAAGAATAATGTTGATAAATACTAAATAGCTTCTTCAAGTGACATCCATTCACCAAGGGAAGAAAGAAGCAACATCTCACCTTGGCCCCTTCGTTTTTCAATCTAAAAGCCAGCTTTCCTGCAACACGGAGTTGTAAATATATTTCTTGGTTTATTGAGCGATAAGAAAACAAATAAATTAATCCAAAGGTAGAAATTGACAGAGAAGTAGATAATTTAATTTTTTTTGCAACACGAGATCTTTTTAAATTCATGAATTTGCTTTATAGGAGTAGTAATAAAGAAATTGCAGCAAACAATGGGGGTTTTCGGTAATAAACCATACTCAGCACACTTTTAAGTTTCAAAGGAAACATACTATTCTCAAGCCACGTGTGTATCAAAGTAAATGCTTTCGAAACTAAGAAGAAACTTTTGCCGAGAAGTTTTTAATCACAAGTAGTGAGGTTTAAACCCAATAGAAAACCCATACCATGTTCACACTAGGTCTTACCAAGAGATGTTGTCTTTCCACCTCCGTTAACACCAACTATCATAATCACAGCCGGTTTCCTGATGCCATCATAAAAAAAGAATCAGCATCAATGTTCGAGATACCATGTCTAGGCTTATAGATTGGGCAAACCAGAAATCATAAAAGCAGACCGGAATCCAAGTTGAAGGTCAGTTTTGCTCCCCTTCCCTGTCAACAACTCCAAAACATTCTTCTTTAACGCGTCCTAGGATCATTTTGATCAATGTATTACAGGTTGGTCAAGCGTCACAGACTATTCAGATAGAAAAAATATAAAATTGGAAACCAGACTTGAAATCTAAAGCATTTTTTTCATTAGATTGCTCGTCATCAACTAATTTACCACTTCAAAAATTAAATCCAAAATTCTTCTTCAATAATCAAAGCAGTACATAAAATTCTTCTTCAACTCACGTTTAAATTAGTATCAAAACCTTCATAATTCAAATTTGTTCCATTCTCTTTAAGGTAGTCTTTCTTAGCAGACTTAAACAAATGGATGAGAGATTTCCATGAATTCGTCAAGTTACCTCTTGCTATGAGATGCACCAGCTAGTGCTTGATTTAACGGAAGATAAATTTCTTAATTATGTGACCAGTGTCTAATTTTCCAAAATGCAACTGAGTTTGAACTCCAAAAAGCAGGATAGATAAATTTCTTACTTCTGCCAGTAGTGCTTGATTTAACGTTGAACGTAATAAAAATAATTAATAATACATAGCACGCAAAGGAGTGAAACAATTAGCGAACTCGTTACCTTTATTTCACTACCCGATTTAAGCTTCCCCGCCAATATATCGTCACGCAAGTTCTCCACAATCTTAATGGTGATCCTTGGCCCGAAATCAGACACCAATAATGCCTAAAAAAAAAATTCACGATTACGATTAATCATAGTTTTCATTGGATAACGAGTGATTTTCCGAAAGGCTTCTGTACTAAAAGAACAACCTATATCAGTACAGAAAGCCAGAAGACAAAAAATTCGAGTCACAGAATTTCTCCATTCTGTAGTTTTTCAAGCGCGGAAACCAAGACCAAAGCACAGTTCATGAAACGTAAACTAAAATCCAATTCCACCTCGTTTCAATCCACATTCTGGAAAAGAAAGCTCAAAGAAAGTTGTGGATTAACTAGGACAGATTTGAGCATAAACAATGCAATAATTTTGGACACTGACTGTTATCCTTGCTGGAACAAAAGAAGAACTAAAAAAAAAAAAAGGCCAACCTCTTCGAGTTCGTCGAGAACTCTATCGGTCTCCGCGAGGTTCCAGTACAGAAGAAGCTCATCAATGACAGCAAGGTTATCTCGAGTCTTTGAGAAGCCAGAGAAGATCTTCTCAACGTCACTTTTGGCCTTCTCCTTGAGCAGCCTGCCAAGCCGAGTGAAGAATCCCGTCTGACCGGCGGAGCATCGGAAACGAGAACGGCAGCGGATTTGTCCGTGAGGAGAGGACTGGAGAGAAGGAGCGATTAAGCTTCGAGACGTAGAATTTGAGAGAAAGGAGAGTTGAGAGAGCGAGAGCGAGGCCGCGGCCATTTTTTTGGAGCTCCGATAACGAGATGTTTTGGAAACCAGATGGATAAACTACTACTTTCAGAAATGTCGCAGAGCGACGTCGTTTGACTGCCTCCTATGATTGATCGTATTCCTTTAGACGTCGTCGTTTCAGTTGGGCCCATTTGGAAATAGGCCCACTATCTCTGAGCGCCCGAGTCCAATCACAAGGCCCAAATTTCAGCTGATGTCAGACGTGTTTTACTTTTTACTTTTTTTCTTTTTCTTTTTGTCTAATAATTAAATCTTCAAAATTTACGTAGTTACAAGAATTAGACTATATCACTAATTTCCTGAAAGTTTTGTTGTTTAATGTAAAATAAGACAAGTTAAAGCTGTGGAATGGAAATTCAAACTTGCAATTTTTTTATCGAAAATAAATTTGAGTTATGTCAAACAAATTGTACAATTACAGGTGTTATGACTGATGATATATGAAACAAAAAAAATATGTTTAACTAATTTAATTTGTATCTTTACAGTAAACAGTGTCCGATGCTAAAATGAATTACGGTTTCTTTCTAGGAATTCGTCCAATAAATTTACCTTTTAACCCAGTGCATAATTCAAAGGTGGGATATGTAATTTATAAATTAGCATAAATACTAATTTAGTCCATCTACTTTAAATTTGAGTTCATTTTAATTTTTTTATTTATATCTGTTATTTGTATTTTTAACTTTTGTTCATTTTAATTTGTGTATTTTGAAAACATCTATCTTGGTTTATGTATTTTTGAAAAAGGATAATTTTAGTTTCTATATGCAAAATTTTGACACAAATGATTGATACAAAACTGTAAATACATCACAATTTAAAAAAATTATTATAGTGTAAAATTGTGATAAAAAGGATAAATAAACAAAAGTTACTTTTTTTTACTCTTTTTTGTTTTAGGATAAAGAAAACAACTTTTAAAAATTGGGCTTACGGCGCCTTTTTAATTCCACGAGGAATTCCTTGAATTCAATTTCATCTGAAAATTAATTCCATCAGGATTTATAAGAGTAAGCATTCCAAAGAGGAACTCCGATCACGACGCCGCCGCCACAATTCCGACCGAATCTCGCCGTCTCCGCCACCGGAACTCCAACTATTGCTTGTGAAGTTATCGCCGATTCCGATTCCGGTACCTTAACCCTCAGCGAAATGTTAATGATTCCATTCCGTTCACCGTTTCCATCTCTCAACCTATAACTCAGTAGATGCAAATAATTTTCCGGCTTGAATCGTCCGAGAAAATCCAACACCGGAACATTCACAGTTCCGACGATCCTGTTCTTCGAAGAAGATCCGCAATGCACCTCGATCGTCAAGAACATTGCATCCTCCGGCATGTCCAACACCAGACATCTGCCGCCTTGTTCGTCAATTTCCGTTCCTCCGCCGCGATCGAATTTCACGGTGGCGAATGTCGCCTTCTTCACTGGCTTCCTGTCGATTCGTAAGTCTTCCGCTGACATTACGGTGATCTCAACAGTCCGCGACATTTTGTGTCGTCGGAGGGAAATTGGAGGAACTTTATAGGCGATTTCCGATTGGAAATTTTGGGGAAAGAAGAACAGTTTACGGGGCCGACGTCAGCATCGTGACGTGTGAAGGGATGACCGACTTCATAACGAAAGTGGTGATTAGTTGTTCAAGAAATTGTTATAAATTATAATTAAATCAATTCATCAATTATTTTGTAGAATAATTAATTAGTCAATTAATATGATTGAAGACATTTAAATTTAAAGATATAAAATGATCCGTAGATTCAAGACCTCTTGATCACAGAAATATATTAATTACCACTGAGTTAAACATATTGACTTAATTAGGCTATATCTATGATGAATATATTTATGTTTAAATTCTCTTGTCGTAAATACTTGCAAAACAAAATCTTATTTTTTTGTTAATAAAAAATAGACCATAAACATTAAATAATTGACAAACATATTTAAATAGAAAGTTGGAAACACATGACAATAATGTCATCAAATAAGTCTTTAAATACTATCAAATGTAACAAGTTATTTGTAAGGAGAACGTAGCCGATGAATTCTATGATATAATATTTTGTATAAATGATATATCACACATTGTATTAATTGAAATTAAAACCTATCATAATTTATTTGTTTCTTTTTTTTTTGCTAAATTTATGTTATTCAGACATCAAATCATCTTCGATCCCTTTTTGTATTAAAAAAAAAATCATCAAACGATTGAATATACATAAAACCAAATTGAAATAAAAAATAGAAAAATGTGGAAATAAAACCTTATCTAGCTATACTCAAATTAAACCTATTTTCAAATTTCACACTACGCAAAATTAAAACAAGATACAATATTTAAAAATTAGACAATGCAAGGTTTCATGAAAAAAAAAAAAAAAAGTCTTTTATTATGCTTTTTGTATGTGCATATTTTAAAAGAATACAAATGGTTGGATGGCGAGATTATATTCTTTAATAGGCAAATAGAATACGAGTTTTTAAAAAAAATGGTAATAAATAATAATATCTGCTTAGACAATCCATATTGTTCCTTCTTTATTTATATTCACTATTCCAACCACCGCATACTTACATGAATGAGTTTAGTTATTAATGAAGACCAATTAAATCGTGCCTTTCCTTAATTTTTTATTTATCATTATTTTATCTGGAGAACGTGATTTTCTCTAATTAAATATAACTTAAATACTATTTCAAGTAAAACAAAAAAAATTAAAGATTAAAGTCGAGCTAAACTCAACTAGTTGATATTTATCTCCGATAAAAAAGTCGTGAGTTAAAATATATACTATATATATATATGTATACATATTAAAGTCGATAGTACATAAATATGGACAAATTTGACCATGAGAATTGAGGTCGAAGAATTTGAGGGGGAAAAAAAATACAAACTTCAATCTTGTCAAATGTTACAAGGTTAATAAACTTACTTTATAACTATGATTTTAGTTGATCTATGTACCTATTTCTGAATCGTAAAAATGAACCAAAAATAAAGTTAAAGCAAGAAGGTATAAGCAACCAGATAACGTTGAGTGTGTACTATTATCAACCAATGAGAATGCGACACACGACAAAACAAATACAATGGTGCTCAGTATTGATTTAACATTCATTCCATCTATTAAAAAATTATATGTTTCTGTCCCTAATGTTGGAGGGTATCTACTGTCTAAAAATATCAATTTAATTCTTTATTTTTGGATAATTTTCTATCATATCCTCTGTATTGGTGTATTGGTGAATACGACAATAAGTCGATGATAAACTTATAACATGATACTTAATGAGTTACTAAAATTTAGATGAAGCATTAAGATGGAAAACAAAGTAGGAAATTTTTGTCAAATTCTTTAAAATTTAATGAAATAAAAAAACGTTTCTACCTAAATTGAGAATAGAACCCAAATATTAGAGACCACAACATAGATTTAGCCTAAAAATGAATTGACTTGGTTAAACTCTTTAAGTGGGTAGTGCCAAGAAGTCACATATTCGTAACAAGTCAAGCTATCCAGCTATCTAAGAATTTTGTATTCTTAGCTTTTGGATTTTATCTTAAAAAAGAGAGAAATTGGATATTAAAAAAAAAAAAGGAAAAAAAGAAAAATTATTGGCACATGAGACACAATAAGCCCAAGTCAACAGAAGTCCATTAAATCAAATGGGTGGTTATGAATTGGTCAAGTTGTGACGTTGCAAGGGATGATAGTAATCTATGACCTAAGAAAAAGCACAAATAGAAAGGAAAAAAAAAATATATATATATATATAAATATATTATTTTTGTCCCTGTACTTCCATCAATTGGTATGGTTCTTTATTCGCTCATTATTTTGACTACAAACAAATTGAATATAACACTAACAAAACCAATTAGTAGATTTTGAGGAAACCAAAAGATTGGTTCAGTAGAGATATATATGCCTTACAGTAGCCGAAAGGCTAGAATCTTCCAAAGCTCTCTCTCGAGAATGTGTATATGTTTTGAAGTGATTTTCGTAACGTTTTATGTTTGCCATTGAATGATGAGTTAACCTACAACATTATAGAAATCAAGGCAAGTCAAAAGAGAGAATGATACAAAAGAAAAAATCAAATATTGTAGGATCAGACGACTACTAGATGAGATTAGTTGATGTGAGCGTAAACTAACCTGGACACTCACGAATATCAAAAAAAAAAAAAACCTGATGTAGGTCACTAATTTAACTTTAAAAGTGTGAAGTATGATAATATGAAGTTCGAATATAGTTGTATTATATATAACGACATGCTTTGTCAACAATTATCTATAATCATTGTAAGGCGACTATAAACATCTATAGCACATGTGAAAAAACAAAAACTTTTCAATTTGGAAATACTACAACTTTGTGGAATACCATAATAGAAATTAACAAAAATATTGATGAGTCGATATTCAGATGTCCTCGGAGGTGATTCCACTAAGCAAAGAGAAGAGCCGTCTCCTCCCGATAGTTAAAACAAATTAGCAGTAGTCACAAAAATGATTGATGATATCACAGAAATGAGTAAGCGTAGAGTCCTCTCCTCCCAGTTGGTAAGGACTTGGGGTCTCTTGATCATATTGGTTTAGAGGTCTCAAGTTCGAACTTTTCGATGAGCTTAATATAAAAAATCATTGATGTCTCTCGAATTTGGGCCTTGGGCGAACACGAGCACCCTGGGTACAAGGAAGCAAAACTCCAACTCTTAGTTATAAAATATATATATATATATATTATATTTGAAACCTGTTCTTCAAAGGTAGGCAATATTACCTGGAGTAAAAGAACAACTTCGGGTAAAATGCCTCCCATCGGAAGAAGTTGTTTAATTACATCTGTACTTATATTGAATGGTATGTTGGAGACTACCTGTAGACAAGAAATTCAAGCAAGGTAATTTAGAACAAAATAGTTCACTTCAAATGGATACAATATCTGGATCATAAACTAAAACATAATTGAGTTTCCCAAACAATGTATTCAAACATGACAAACACTTTATGAACAAAATAAAAACTTGAGAACCATTTCATAACAATAAGATTACAGAAAATGGTTACTGCAGTGGGCATATTCTGACATAAAATAAGCAAATATGAACAGTTAAGAAGCATATCCAGTAGATGTACTTATTTTTTCAGGTTGTGATTTTGAATCTGACAACTCAATACTTTTGAGCAATGACAGCATATGTGAACTCACATGGCATTTAACAAAGTCCTCATTTAGAACCTGCATGTTACAGTAAAATAGTCACGAATACTATCTATATTGTAGGTGTGTGTTTGGCGTTTTGAAGTGTTTATGGAGGACTGAAAGTATTTTTAAAAAAGTTGGTAGTGTTTGATTAAATTTTACAGACAAGGACAGGAGAGGACAACCACGTTATACGTTCCCTTTTACGTATACGACATTGACATGATTACTAATAACGGTGCCAAATATTCCACATGCCATGACCAAATAAACTGAGCTCTTCTACAGACAATTTGGAATTATTCATTGACCTTCATATTATTATGTTATTACCTGTTTGGGAGTCCAGGTTTTTCCTGGGACGTAGAGCGGCCCGGATGGCTGGAGGTCAGGTTCTATTTCTGACTCTCAAAAGCTTCTTCTATCTGGTAGAATTTTCAATTTAGAACAATGAGGGAGACATGGTCAAGTCATGCCCTATCCACTTGAATGGAATTTGTATCTCCTCCATCTAGTAGAGAAGGAAGAGAGTCCAGAAACACCTCTTTTTTTTTACAATACAGAGGATTTAATTCTCGTCATGATCGGGGATATTACGTGCACTGTTCTTATCTTGCTTGATTTGTGCCAATAGGACAACTTTGTGAGGTATCCACAAGGAATCGGTAGTTTTCTTTCCTCAAGGAAGAGTCTCAAAGATACAATAAATCAAGAAGCTGAACACTCTACCAATAGTCTCCACAGGAACATTTTCCCTCTTTGAAGTGATGGAAACAATTTAAATCTCTCAAAATAATATGCCTGCTGAAAACACCAGATATATATTTCATTGCTGAGTGGCAATCCCCACATACCCTGAGATTTTTGAAAATTCGAATGGGTGCTCCTTTTGGGACTGTGAGAAGTCCAAATGCAATAGCCAACTTTTCGCTGTGGAATGCTAGACTACGTTCCTTACCCTCTTCATCCATGTCACGTAATGCGAAGTTCATATCTGGAACGTACCCAGCTTCCTTTATTAAGATCATCATTTCATCAATCTTAGAATATATTTCCACCGTCATAGGGTGGCTTCTATCTTCAGATATAAAAGTATGCACTTGGCTCTTCATTTCAATCCAACTACATCCAGGCTCCTTGTTGATACCCATTGTTTTCATCAATTTTCGAATTTGTGCTACATCTTCCCATCTACCAGCCACAGAGAACATATTGGACAATAAAACATAAGGCAGCGAATTCAAGGGTTCCAACTTAATGAGGTTTCTCCCTGCCCTTTCTCCAAGTTCTAAGTTCCCATGAACCCTACATGCAGAAAGTAATGACTTCCATAAGGTTGCATCGGGTTCAACCTCCATTTGATTTAATAAATCCTCCGCCTCGCTGAGTTTTCCAGCACGTCCCAATAGATCAATCATGCAAGCATAGTGATCAGGAGCTGGCTTTATTCCATAAACTTTTTCCATTGAGTCAAAGTAAGAGCGGCCAGTTTCCACAAGACCTGCATGGCTACAAGCAAATAACAACCCAATAAAAGTAACAGGGTCTGGCTTTATGCCATTAATTATCATCTGATCATAGAAATGAAGAGAGTCCTTCCCTCTCCCATTCTGCGCATAACCAACTATTATGGCAGTCCATGATATGACGTTCCGATTTAGCATTGAATCAAAGACTCTAGTTGCATCTTCTAAACATCCACATTTGGCATACATTGTTACGAGAGAATTCTCTGCAGATAACAATGATCCAACGCTGGTTTTGATAAAATCTGCATGAACTTGTCGACCAAACTCTATAACAGTCAGCTCAGCACAAGCACTAAAAACACAGGCCACTACGAATTGGTCCAGAGCAACCCCTGCAATTCTCATGTCACAAAATAACTTGAGGGCTTTTTCATGGAAACCATTGTGAACATATCCCGTGACCAGGGAGGTCCAAGATATTACATCCTTGTCTGGTATCTTATTGAAAACCTCAAATGCACAACCCAAGTTTCCTTGTTTAGAATACATGTCAACAAGAGCATTGCTCACAGTTCTGCAAGCGTCAAATCCAGTTTTAATAATAAGAGAATGAACAGATTCTCCTTTTTTCAGGTCCCCACAAGAAGCCAAAGAATTCAAAATAGACGGAAATGTGAAATCATCAATTCTCATATCTCGATCATGCATCTTGTGGAACAAAACTAGAGCTTCCTCTGTATATCCCTGTGCCACACACCCAACAATCATTGAATTCCAGCACACAACATCGTCAATTTCCATGATATCTAGGACCATTCTCGCACTATTCAAGTCTCCACATTTAGCATACATATCAACTAATGCACTTTGAACAAATACATTAGCACCAAAACCACTCCAAACAATACATCCATGTACCTGCAGACCAAAAGTATAGGCTGAAATTGCTGCACATGCTGTCAATATGCTGGGAAATGTGAATTGGTTAGAATCTATTCCTAGTATTCTCATCTCCTTAAAACACTGAATTGCCTTCAAACTATCACCATTTTGCGCATAACCAGTGAGCATAGCAGTCCATAGAACATAGTTTCTCCGATCAGGCAACGATAAAAAGAGGTATTCGGCTTCCAGAAGACACTTACACTTGGAATACATGTCAACAAGACCAGTGGCAACAAAGATATTAGCTTCTAGTTGGTTCTTTATTACATAGCAATGAATCATTTTGCCACCATGAAGCAAACCCATGGTTGAACATGCTCTTAAAACACTGCCCAATGTGTATTGACTCGGCTTCTGCCCCTTGCTCCACATTTGGCTGAACAGCCTCAGGCCTTCAACTTCACACCCATGTCGGCAATAACCAGATACGAGGGATGACCAAGTGATAGAATTTTTAGTGGGAGTTTCATGGAAAAGCTTACGAGCTTCAACTAAATTTCCTTTATTAGCATAAGCAGAAATCATAATATTCCATGAATACTTGTCCCGGTGAGGCATTTTATCAAACAACTTACGAGCATCATCAACTCGACCATCTTTAGATAACTCACTTAGAAGCTGATTGGACACAAGATTTGACGAATAATTCACAATGTTGCAGATGTAACGGATAAAAACAGGGTACCTGAAATGAAAATAGCGCTCAGTGAAAGAGTTCGAAGTTTGTAAGTATATATTGAACATAAGTAACTCCTTATTGGCGCCTAGGTTTCTCTATAAATTTGTGGTGAAAAGGGCAAATAAAAGAGAGGGGTGGAAAGAAAGCGGATCGCCGCCGAGAGGGAGAGAGAGAGCGACAGGGAGAGGGAGGGAGGTCGAGGGAACGAGAACGACGGGTATAAAGGATCTCGGTTTTGTTATGTTAAAATAGACCCGACCCGAACCGGTCCAGCTGGATTCTGTTTTAATTTCATAATATTTCGACTTTCGCGTTCTTTTTTATTTCAATAATATATAGGTTAAAAGATCTATGTACTCTCCTTAAATTACCGATAACTTTTTTAAATAAATTTAACAAAAATATGATATGGCTAATGAAAATATCTTTACTTTATTTATTGGCTTAACCCCTAACCCAACTTTATAGTAGTTAATATATTCTCTCAATAATTAATTTATAGGTTGAGTTTGTATAGTCAAAGTTAAGAGATAAATTATCAAAGAGAACATAGCTCAGTGGTAATTAACATATACTTCCAATCTTATAAGTTGGATCCCCTACATGTATTAAAAAAAAAGAGATAATATTTAATTATGTTAAAAAAAAACCAATGCATATTTTAATTGTTATGGATAAGAAATTATAATCAATTTTAAAATATGAAAGTACATAAAATATATTTTTTAGACGTGATTTATATTATATACAAGGAAGAAATTGTTTCTCCCCATTTTGTCTTTTTATTTAAAATTTTTTGGCAATTATAATTTGTACCTTTTAAATACAAATCTCTCTCATCTCAACCCGGTCTTGAAATGCTTACTTTCTCTCCTCCCTATTATTGTCCAAGAGCCCCAGCTATCTTTTCACTATCATTTTCTTGTTTGTTTTCTTTTGTCATTTTTCCCTTTTGTCTAATAATATAATATAACATTGACTAAAAATTTATTTTTCATCCCTATCTAATTAATATTTGCTATGCATGTAGACCTACCATTGAGTAGCTAATACTAACAGTAAAATTGGTCATGGTAAGAAAGCCTCAAGAGATGCATTCTAGGGTTTTTTTACCTCTTATGAGGTGAGATTCGGTCGAATGGGCCTAGGTCAATCAAAGAGGCTCAATTGAACAGAATGGTCAAACGAAGGTTAAAGGGTCCAAGCCACATGCGCCGACCAAGGTTCGGCTCCGAGCAGGACTCGGCCAAATGGTCGGGAGATTCCTTTCTTCCTCTCCGATCAAATGAAACGACCCAGTCCAACGGTCCCCGTGGCTCCACAACTCCATCAACTGTGGGCTAGACAAACCCAACACCAAAGATCTCCAAAAAGATCCTAAGGGAGAAATCTCAGTTTACTCTTGAATTGATTTGTGAGATTTGCAATCGCTCTTTCCCCCGCCTCCGTGGGCAAGTAACAGTGTCGTGAGGAAGGAGTTTAGAGGCCTTACGGTAGCACGCACTTATTTTTCTTTATAGGTCATGCGAAGGGGGTCAGTCCAAGATCGTATTGTTCTCTACAAAGACAACAGACGCTCTCAACAGCTAGGTGCCACTCTCTTTCTGAGTTATTCCAGCTTCTTCATGATTTCGTGTTGCGGTAAAAAAAAAAGGGTCGTCTCAACATTATGCCTTGAAGAGGACTCGAACTCTCTACCGAGCTTCACCCAGCCTGCATTTCCTTTTGAAGGGGCCTGGAGTTAGCTCACCCTCGCGGGATCACGACCCTTTATCCCGACCATTGTAGCACGTGTGTCGCCCAGGGCATAAGGGGCATGATGACTTGACGTCATCCGCACCTTCCTCCGACTTATCACCGGCAGTCTGCTCAGGGTTCCAACCTCAACGGTTGGCAACTAAACACGAGGGTTGCGCTCATTGCGGGACTTAATCCAACACCTTACGACACGAGCTGACGACAACCATGCACCCGCTTTCTGTCGGCCGACCACTACATAAGCCGCTAACGTCGAGCTTTCTCCGCCAGACATTGGATAGCGTCTATAGTAACAATCCATTCGAGTCAATAGTTTCCAGGCCAGCTCCATTGCATCTTATATACCACTTTGTTCCTTCTATATAACTCATTCCCACAATGTAGTAATTTGCTCCATGCAATTGAGTCATAGTGGGTTTAACGACCTATATTTCCAAGTACGTGCATAAAGACATGATTAGTACCACAAATCTCATTCCATAGAGTATAATAAATTCATTATTGTTGTACCAAAATAGAGGTTTGATATAAACCACAAGTAATTAGTAATCAATAGTTTGTTTTAGTTTTTTTTTTTTTTTTTTTGGAAAAAGGAAAAATAAAACAATTTTCTTGAAAGTTCCATGTGGAAATTGTTGGCATCCTAAACTTCAAAGTAAGCTTAATTGTAAATGATGAGAGAATTTGCCCAAACAAACCGTACATCCTTCCATACGTAAGCATTCTGTGTCTTTTATCTTCCTCTTAACTAATTTGTTAAACAACCGTCTAACCTTATAATTGAATTAGAGTCAAGTTTATCGATTCAATTTTATGTGCTATTTAAAGTAGAAAAGATAATAATGGTTAAAGTCCAAAAAAAATTGATTTTAAAAAATAATGATACTAAAACTCCAACAAAAAATAATCTTAAAATTAATTACGTTAATTTATGGTTTAATTTTCATAGAGAAAATGGGTTTTTATCGATCTTTAACTTTGAAATTTAAAAAATAGATTCTCATCGTGTAAAATTATCTGTGTTATTATTATTCTGTCTGAGTTAGATAAAAATAATCAACTCCAAATTAATAATGCTAATTTTAAGATTTATAATAAGTACACGACGTCTAAAAATACATAAACTAAAATAAAATGAGTTTCATAGTACTAAGACCAAAATGTATATCATCTATATACATAGTTAGAATGTAAAATTATGTTTCATTGTATAAAAAATTCGAGCTTCACGCTTATCTTGCAAAATATATATATAATACAATTTGTGGGAGTTGGGAATCGAACTACTCATAATCTCTTGATTTGAGATACGTGTTAATTACTACTGAGCTATGCTTGTTTTGACATTTTATTGCATATTTTAATTATTACGAATAACGCATGAAATATTTTTTCGAACCCTATGAAATTAGAGTATGTCTTTTTGATATTTATCTCTCAAAGGATACATTTATTTGTATGGCTGATGGGTGCATAAACCAAATAAATAGTACACACCATACAATACAAGAATTTTAATTTTTGTCGAAATAATTTTCAATGAAATTCAAATTTTGTCGCCATTATTCGGGATGAAAGTAAATTTTGTTGCTACTATGCGACAATATTTAATTTCGTTAGCAAAATCAACCTCTGACGAAATAAGCAGAAGTCTCGATAAAGAAATTTGAATTATGTAATCATATAACTTGCGATGAAAGCATATTTTGTTGAGAAAAGTTATTTTTACTTACGAATTTATAATTTTGTCGGTAAAAGTATCTCCCAAATTTCATAAGCAGATTTTTTTGCTAAAGGTAGAATTTCAATGCGCCATTTATATTTTTGTGAAAATTAACTATGACGAAATTTGTTTCGTCGAAATATTCTCAATCAAACGTGACGTTTAATATAAACGGAGACGAAATTGAGACATCTACCAATGTGTTGAATTTGTTGAAGAAAATCTTCTTTTAAACTTGAAACCACGGACGAATACTTTATAAAGTAACGAGATTGATTATGAAATATTCAATTTCTAAAAGAAAAAGTTGAGGAACATAAATAATAAAAGAATAGCAAATAGGAACATTAAGTATCAAACCACATATGTAAGTCAAGATTTTTCAACCTCTAGTCTGTTAAAATTTGGTGTTAGTTAAGGTGTTTTTTTTTTTCTCTTTTTTTGGGTTAAAAAGCTAAGAATCCATTTCATTTTTTTTTTTTCCTTTGTTTCCATAAAACAAGTTGTTTGGATGCATTTTCTAAGAAACGATTAATTTATGATTGTTTGTAAAAAGAAGACCAAGGATAAAGATGTTTCATGCGAAGCTTATCCATTTGAATAAGTCATTGACACGTAGGACTCGACGACTTTGAGTCAATCAAAGGTTTCCTGTTATTAATATTGTTTTCTATATTCAAATATTATTTTGGAAAAAATTGAGAAGTTTCATCTTTAATACCATTAAATATTCCACAATCTTTTTTCTTTTTTATAATTTTGTAATTTGTAATTTTTCTTTTTTGATTATCAAATATTTAATAATGATTTTACCTATTATTATTTCTGTCTAAAACGATTTATTTTTGTCTTTGATAAAAGTATTTTCAAATTTGGTTCATTTTAGTCTATATATTCTACTAAACGTCAATTTTGAATCATATATTTTTAAAAGGTAGCTATTTTGATACATATTTATAAAATTTTAACATAAATTTCATAGATCATCAAAATATTTTAATACATATTTTATACTATATTTCAATAAATTTTTGTGAAAAATATTAAAATTACGATCGAAAAAAGTTTAAACAAAAATAGTATTTAAAACAACTTTCCACGGCCCTGTAATCCTAGTGTATAAAAATTTAGTGTAAATTTTAGGATTTTGAAAATATTAATGCCTCAAATTTATAATAATATTAATGGATATGTTGATAAATAATAAAATATAGATATTGAAGGATATTTCTAAAAATGGATAAATTTATAAAATTATTTCAGTTAATAAACCAGCAATAAATCTTATCCTTTTATGAACATATATTTATTTTGGTAAAATTTTGTTGTTATTTTTTGACTTTTCATATTGATATCAAACTCGTTGATTTATATTTTATAGATATATTGACATGTTAATAAATATTTTATTCTTTACCTTAAAGTATATTTGATTTAAAATGGTAGCTATAGCCAAAATTAAAACTTGAAATTTGAATAAGTAATTGCAATATATGGTTAAGGACTTAAGGCTGTTTGTTGGATTATTTAATTTCAAATAAAAAAAAAGGATGACATCAAAATCTAGATGTTTAAATTTATTGTAGTATCGAGACTTTCAAATATTTTATTTTATTTGAAATACTTTTAAACATCCATTTAGTCCACAAATTAAATTTGCGTACAAAATTATTTTAATAATTATCATTAACCATTAGACAAGATCTCAATTTTATCTAAATACTTAATTAATTATTGTCAATATGTGTGATATTATAATGTACCTACTGGTAATGAATTTTTCATCCTATCACCAATCTTAATAGATAAAAAAGAAGAAAGAAAAATGATGGAAGAAACTAAAAGGATAAGATTTGTTTGAAGCCAACCTAAGTTTTGACGGTAATTGACACGTGTCTCTACCCACGAGGTTATGAGTTCGAATATCTTCATCCTACTTGTTGTACTAAAAAAAGTATTTGTTTCAAGATTATATAATATGTAATTTAAATATTATTTTTTTAGAGAATTATAAATGGCTTAATTTGTTTGAAATTTTAAAAAGATATTAACCCTAATCTTTTTGTAAACAAATGTGTAATTTAATTTGTTTTCAAGCAATTTTTTTTCCCTTTTAAAAGGCAATTTAAAAGGTGGTTTTGCGTAATATTGAATACTTACTTGTCACTAAATCAGGGGCTTCATCCTCGAACGTCTGCCTTTTCGCTCTCTCTTCCTCCCAAAATTTCCCCTCTCCCTCCATTCATCGAAACCCTAATTTTTGCTTCTTCAACACGAAAATCAAATCAAATCAGTTCCTCCTGCTTCCTTTTCGCCATGGCGTCGATATCGAGGACTCTTCAAATCACCGTTATTTCCGCCGAAGATCTCAGCCGTCATCGGAAATCGTTAAAGAAGAACTCGTTCGCGACCGTCAGAATCGACTCTCAGAACATCGGCAGCACGCTAATCGACGGCGAAGGCGGGAGCTATCCTTTCTGGAACCACAAAATTGAGTTCAACTTGCCGTCGAATGTAAGTTTCATCACTGTGGATGTGCATTGTGGAAATTTCTCCAGGAACAAGATCGTCGGAACTACGAGAGTTCCGGTATCGGACTTTTTAGGCGGATCCTTGCCAGAAACTTATCTGCATATTCTGAGCTACCGGTTGAGAGATGTTAGAGGTAATAGGAATGGAATTGTTAATATTTCTGTGAGAGTTACGGCGCCTGACGTTGTTGAATCCACTCCAAGAACGGCAAAACTCCAGGCGCCGTCGGAGAAAATTAATTTCGGCACCGGCGCCGGCGTTGCAGTCGGAATCCCTTTTTGGAGTGGTTCCGGTATTTGACGCCTTGGTATAGCTACCATCGATTTCTTTTTTCTTTTTTAAAATTACAATTCATAAATTTAAAATGCAAATAGTGTATATAATTTTAATGTTAGTTTTAAAATGTTGATTTGAAAGAATGGTTTTTCCTTTTTGAGACAAAAATAATAGAAGTTTAATTATGAAATAAATTATATTGATGATTATTATAAAAAGACAATTTTTTGTTAGTTAACAAATTAACTAGTTATTATATATATATATATATATATTTTTGAAACGAAACTAGTTATTATAATTAAGTAAATTGAATTGATGAAAATTTAATTTTATCTTTATAATTAATTTGTATAAAATAATTATAATTTCCATTTGTTTTTCTCTTACATATAGTCTTATAGATGTTTATAAAATTATATTTTGAAGGGAAAAAGCGATTATGGGCTAATTATTTCTACCAAGTTTGGAGATAAAATTCACATAAAGGGCCCAATCCAATCTATTCATCAATTAATATTTTAAAAAAATAAAGGGTTTGAGATTGATGTTATATTTTTTTGGAAATATCTATATTTTCTAGATAAATATTACAAGTATTGACATTAAGAATATTAATAATAATGATGATGATGTATTTTGGATTTTTATTTGCCAACTCATTAATTAGATTTTTATATATTTCGTGAGTTTTCATATTTTTCATTTAATATTCATCCACGTCAACATCATTAATATTCTCAAAAAGTGGGAGTTGAATAATTCTGTAATATCGAACATTCAATTCCATGCGTTTGTTACTGAGTCTTTGACAATGACCCTCCACGGCCTCCTTTTTGGACAAATATTTACCACAACTAATATATGGAAAAAAAAATAGCCATAGTTTCCAAACTATATAATAATTAAAGTAAGACGTGTTCAATGAGGATAAAATAAAGATAAACGTTATGAAGATTTTGATTTATAGAAAATGTAGCAAAGGGGAAAAATCACAAATAATCAAAATGAGAAATCTATTCAATTGTGGAAGTAACACAGACTAATTTTTAGAAATAACGTCCCCTGTCTGATAAAATAAAGAAATAGGTTAATTTCTTATTTTGAATCTGATTGTTTCTCAAAAAAAAAAAATAAATAAATAAATAAAATACAACCTATCAATTTATTTTATTTAAATCCTATATTTAGTTGAGGAGTTTTAAATTTTATTTCAACTTCTAGAATTTCTATCTTAGTTTATAAACTTTGAAAAGACAATCATTTTAGTTATACTATTATTGTCCCACTTAATATTCGTACATCATCTAATGCTCATCTACACTTGCTTATACATGATCCAAAATTATTATTGCCAAGTTATGCTAAATGCAACCAAATCTTCTATGCATGCAGCAAGCCTATCCATCAATAATGGTGTCCATAAAGAACCATGACATTTTGACTGGGGTCCTTATAGTCTCGTTATCGATGAGACTAGTCTTTCTTCACATCCAATTGGAAGTAGATTCTCTTTGCCAAATTTGAACCGACCCAATTATACCCTAAAATAAGAAAAAAGCCCTAAACGATAATTTGTTTTAAGAGAACACCAAACGTGACTAGGTAATTTTACACCATTAGGTGTATATGTTAGACATCCAATAAATGAATTAAAATTACCAACTCATCAATTAAGCTTTAGTGTTGAATAGTAGTTTATTATGTTTAATATGATATCAGAACAGAGTCCTCATTTATTTCGTTGATCTGGAAATTGGGATAAGAAAAACAAGGGGGATTCCATTGATTTTGTGTTAAGATAGCAATCAAAGAGAGCAGATAGGGTTTCAAGTTTATCAAAATCATATGTTGTCTTTAACTTAGCGATAATTGACGCTTGTTTCTCATGTCACTGATCCAAACCCCTACCCAATGAATTAAAAAGAAAGAAAAAACTAAACCCCTACCCAATAAATTAAAAAGAAAGAAAAAACTTACACCCATATAATAGAAAAAAAAATGTAAATTCCATAAACTTTTATCTATTTACTGTTGGGGATTTCGTGGGGACTGGGGGCACTAGTCTCAGTGTTGGAATTCCAAACGCCACTCCAAAAAACTTTATTTCTTAATCCCAAAAGAAATTAATAAATAAATAAAACTTTCCATCTTTACACGGCGCGCGCGCCAGAAATTGAACTCACCCGGAATTTTCTCTCACCTTCATTTATAATTTTCCTGACCGACGACCACCCTAGTCAGCTCCACGCCACTCGTCTGTCATCCATATAAAGCCACAGCCGCGTCTCTTTATCATACCCAAACACGTTTATTTTCCAGAACCACCCCCTCTTTTTCTCTCCCCTTTCTCTCCTCTTTCCGCCGTCGCCTCCTTAAATCTCTCATCCGTCTCCCATTCTCTTCAATCTTTCTTATGGCCGCTTCTAATTTTCCATCGCGAACGATCGAAATCACCGTGATCTCCGGCGAGAATCTGCAGATCCGAGGGAAGCCGATCAGCGGCGATTTGTTCGTCACCGTTAGATCTGATCTTCAGAGTGAGTCCGCGAGCACGAAAATCGATCGCGATGGCGGTGGATTCCCTCGCTGGAACGAGAAGCTCGTCCTCGATCTGCCAATGCTTGAGGCGTTCGTGCTTGTGGAGGTCCGCCGCAGAGGCTCTGGCCGGAAAATTAGGACCGTCGGCACGGCTAGGGTTCCGGTGTCGGATTTTACCGCCGGATACGTGCCGGAAAGTCATCTGCAGTTCTTGAGTTACAGATTGAGAGACGACAGAGGCGAGAGGAACGGAATTGTTAATTTGTCGGTGAGAGTGAAGATGGCGGGAGGAATAGGAGTGCCGGTCCCGGAGAGAAAATTTCACGGCGGCGGCTGCGGCAGCGAAGTCGTCACCGGTATTCCGATATGGAATATTGGTTATGGAGCTAGATTTTAATTTAAAAAATATATATACACACACACTCAAAAACTCAAAAAGCAATTATTTATTTTATTCTTTAAGATGTATATAATCAACACACCAGAAAAAAAAATGAAAACACCATTCTTCCTTCCATTTTTTTTCCACAAAATAAATATTCATTGTAAGCTTGTAGTTGTATTGTAGTGCATGGATTATAAAGGGACAAAATAGATAAATTCTCTTTCGTTAAAAATATATACATATATATATATATATTTTTTTTTTTGGTGAACATCTTACTTTTTATAGTACATCAGCGGGAATTAATCGATTCCTTTTTTTTATCGAAAATATATGTTTGAATTATATAATTTAGTTCTTAACATTCGTATTATTTTTACTACAAGATAGGGTTTGTGTTGGGGGGCGGATCCACCCTCAGGTGGATTGCATCCCAAAGTGTGCGCCAAGCTCTTAGATCGGTGCGATGGCCCGACTCCCTACTCTTAACTTTTCATGTCACAAGATATGGTCAGTAGTGCACACACGAGTTTGGCATCAAGAAGTGTGCATGATATTTTAAAAAGAAAATAAAATAAAAAAAAAAAAAAGCATTCAACATAAAACACTATTTTTAAATCTTATTGGCTCTTAAAATTAAAATTATTTTTTAGTACTTAAAATAAATTACAAAATGTATTCTACAAAGCACCAGTGGTCTAGTGGTAGAATAGTACCCTGCCACGGTACAGACCCGGGTTCGATTCCCGGCTGGTGCATTTCTCTTAAGAGCTGTGATGAAATTTAAGCAATCGTGATGTAAGGGTTCATCACAACCATCTGACCTCAAGATGAAATCTGCTTCTCTGAGCTCCTTTTTTTTATTATCCTTTTTTTTTTGTTGGTTTCAAAATAATGTTCTCAGAAATTCCAAGATTACCTAATTTCAAACTTACATTAAATTAAGAATTATGTCACGAGTTCATTGCAAACAAATTGGGACATTTAAGACTTGTTTGATAATGTTCTTGTTCTCATTTCACATTTTTTGAGTAACAGACATATTATGTATCTCATTTTTAAATTTTGATAAACATTTCCAAAAAATAGACTAAATTTAGAAACTACAAAAAATAGTTTCGTTTTTTTTACGTTATATATAGTATGACATGTAGACCTATATTTCATTACCTCCATGTTCGACCCTTACCATGCAGAAACATACTAAAAACCAACCTAAATTAGATATATATCTCGTTAAGAGATCATGTGTTCAAACCCCACCATTTACAAATTAGAAACGAGAACGTTATCATTATATTGACAAATATACATGTACCTATAAGACAATGCAAATTCACGGAACTATTAGAATATTTGTAAAATATACCAAAAAAAAAAGACTAAATATAAATTATTGGAGAAATTAAATAGATATGTGCAGACCAAAATTAGATTAAAACACCAAATGGGCTCTCCCAACATAATAGTATTCTCATCAGAACAAAGTCAAAAACACAGTTCCCTCAGATCCAAATTTACACAAGTCAGAACTCAAATACTTTTTAGCCTAAAAATTACACATACATACATACAACAGCAGCTGCTTCCAAACACTCTCTCCGCAGGAGACCTTAGAAATATGGTCTCTCCCCACTGGCCACCAAGCCCAAAACATGATTTGGGGTGTGTCGTCTTTCGTCTTTCGTCCATCGTATACTCCACCGTCACGTCACACTTCTTCGTTACTGGAACTGTTTGGCTTCAAGATGTTGAACTTGCAGAGTGGGCAGGTGGCGTTGATGTGTAGCCATTTGTCGATGCAGCTGCAGTGGAAATGGTGGTTGCAGGGAAGTTCTCGCAGCTCTGTTCCGTTTTCGTATGCGGTGAGGCAGATGCAACACTCCTGATGATAAGATATTGTGTTAGAAAAAGGAGGGAATTTGTTTGATTTTGTATTATTGTTCTGTTTAACTCCTCTTCCTGCTCCAATGGTGTTTTTGCCTGAGAGGGAAGTGGAATTTTTGAACTTCTACACCATCAACTACCGTAATGGAGCAGTTTTAAGAATGAATGAGATAGAATTCGAAGATCGGTTTAGACAAATTTTCAAGTTCTTTAATGCACACAGAGCTCGAACCAGAAACTTACAGCGTCTTCAGGACGAAGAAAACGTTCTGTAGGTGCATCACTGTCACAATTAGTCATTATTCCTCCGGTGGATTCTTGAACATCACCATTCACTTTCTCGAAATCGTCTGTTCTGTTGTATTTGTACTTTGGTAAGCGCTCGATATCTTCCTTGGTTGCTCCTTCCTGATTTTTTTGAACAAACGAAATAGGGTGAGATGACAATAGCAACAGTAGGAAGTATCAATACGAGCACGTCTAGTGGATATATCAAAGTAATTGATTGATGAAGCCTTTTCCATCCAAAAACACACCATGATACTCGAACATAAGCCGAAAATATCTGCAATAGAACCTATCCGATTGCTTTTACGGATCAAAAACTATGGCCATCCAGAAGGAAATATCTACAACTATTAAGAGACTTAGAGACACATAACAGAAGAAAAATATATACTTTCGACAACAATAATTGAGTGAATGACGAGACAACTAGTTCTGCGAATACTCAAAATTTTAATTCAGACATGAGAGAATGTATCTGAATAAGTTACATATTTGAGTGGCATTTTTGGCATCAACTAAATTTCCTGTAAGAATTAGCACAAATTCATGATACGTCTTAAAAGCGTTTTATGCAAGCCAGTATTTCATCTAATATACCATTATGTCCATTTGCAACATGCCGAATAAAAGAAAAGATGAACCGGAACCAGCAGATCGAATCAAAGCTTGTCAAAACTACCTGATCAGTGACTGCATACAAGATGGCAATTATGCAAGGGAGGCAGCAGCAAATAGCAACACCGACAAGGCACGCAATTGCAACACAAATCAGAACAAATACGACGTCGAAAGCAAGGAATGTAATGCAAAGCCTGCAACATAAAACCGCAAATCGATGAGAAATTGAACAAAGGAAGTGTTAAAAAGACCATTGGTTTGGAAATCAACAAACCAGTATAGCTGAGGTGAATCATCTATCAATGTTTGGCCTCCAGCAGTTACCCAGTAAAATCCCATCAGCCACCAGATGAAAGAGAACAATGTATTTGCAGACTCAATATGCTTTGCAAGATTGCTATGGAAAAAACAGAAGCTACAGATTATCAATCAAACACCTTAAGCTCTCGATTGAATGAAATCAAATATTGATGGATTGAAATGGAAAATGAACATTGGCCATACCTGGGTTCTTCGTCATTCTCAGTAAGCTCTGTGACATAATCGTCTCCATCGCTTCCGGAGACCGAGTTCGAATCCTCGCCACTCGCCCAGCCGCCGTTATGGTCCAATCCAACGGTTTCTCTCGTGGAGCGCCGCCGCTTATACTCGGTGGCGACGCAGGCCATGTGAATTATACACTGCACTGCATATCCAGTGATCCAAAACCTCAGCGGCACCGAGGGTTTTTCGCTGGTGCTAAGCCCTAGGACAGTGAAACTAATGGCAACGAAGGCCAAGTTCCATAGAAGGTCCAAGAGGATAATGGGCTTCGAGTACGCCCAATCGCTCTGCCGCTCCTCCAGCTGCTCGGCGGCGGTCTCGCGGACCCGAACGGATGGTTCTCGGAGCATCATCTGCCGCCCACCTGCGCGGCGGAGAAGACGAACCGCGCGGCGCAGAGGCTGAGGCGAGCGGCCGATGAACGCTCGCGAACGGAGAAAGCCATCGGTGACCGAGTGACCGAGCAGAGGCGAATTATCCACCGCTCGGATGGAAGAAGAGGGCTGAGGGATTGAGCTGCGCATCCTGCGATTTGATTATCGATCTGTAGTTCGAAACTATTAACTCTCGGTGGAAAAATTAGGTTACGCGATCACAACTCC
This sequence comes from Momordica charantia, assembly GCF_013281855.1. Lineage (NCBI taxonomy): Eukaryota > Viridiplantae > Streptophyta > Magnoliopsida > Cucurbitales > Cucurbitaceae > Momordica > Momordica charantia. Next base: position 2,470,493 of record NW_028275163.1, on the reverse strand, counting down.
AAAAAGATTCACTCAAAATCAAAAGGGGGATCCACGAAACGGATCAAAATCGAACTTATCAAGAAGAATCAGAGCAAGGGCAATCCGAAATTCGGGTTGAAAAGATCAGAAACAACAAGGAATCAACTGGGACCCGGAGAAAATTCTGAGAAGATGAAGAATCTGACAGAAGTTGAAACTGGGAATTGGGGAAACTTACAGGGTTTTGAAGAATGAAACGGTGGAGGAAACCCAATTGAAATTATGGCAAGTTAGCACGAAATTCATGAGAATTTGGACATCATCTGTAGTTCGTTGAACGGAAAACCAATGAATCGTCAGTTTCAGTCAACGCGGCTGAAGGAGACGGAGGAAGAAAATGGTTTGAATTGGAATTACAGCTGAAACTGGATAGTGTTTGCTAATTTTTTTCGAATCTCCTTTTTTTTTCCTTTTTCTTTTTTTTTGCTTTAAAGATATGCTTAAATTAAAGTCACGTTACCAAAGTTTCAGCTAATTACCTATAATATAACTTTAATCTTCTTTTATAATTAATTGTATTTTTCATTTTGAAAAAATTATCACTTTTCTGAAAATTCGTGGTTGGTTTTGTTTAGGGCAGTTTTTATCCGGAAGAAATTAGACTGTGTTAGGTGTTGGATTATGCCAAGTTATTACAGGTGGTCAAATGATGTCCGACCTTAAATAAGAGGAACCTTTAAATGGAACAAACACTCCAACATTCGAGTTAAAAGAGGTGCAAGTTACGGTAAGTTGTTCTCGAAGTAGAATTGTATACCTCAGTCACAAATGAGTGTCTGTTTTATAGACAGTAGAGAGGACAAAGTCGTTGTAACCACTCCGACCGACAGTTATGGTTGTTGGGTCCAAGTCGATTGTCGGATCTGAGATCGCGATCTTCAGGTTGATTTGTAGAACTTTGATCTTCAACTCGGTCTTAGATGTAGGTCGATCCCCAAATCGATTGTCGGACCTTACCTATCATGGCGTAAATTTCTATCCATGCATAAAAATTTCACACATTTTTTAAATGTCATTAGTTTTATCTTTCAACTGATCCATGCAAATTTTAAAATTAGACCCTGGATTTTAAAAGAAATGGACTGATTAGACTTTTTTTTTTTTTTTTTTTGGTTATAAATGGGAAATCATCTTATTATATGGGGGACAGAAAACCCAAAGAATAAAAAGCCCAATATGTATGGACTTTGTATTTGCTCATCCACATCCTTTTCAACCCAACATGGAATATAAGAATAAGGTTAAATTATAAGTTTGATATGTGACATTTTTTAATGTGAACTTTATGAACATAATGTAATTAAACTGTATTGATTAGAAATAACGTAACGATATATGACACTTGAAGTATGTCACGTGTAAAGTTCACTCATTAGATTTTAGGCAACGAGGCATATGGGCTTACTTAAAAACCACATTTTGCCATGTAGGTCGACTTTTAGTTTCTATATGCTATTTTTATTTCTAATGACTTAGGTAAAATGTAATAATTTATTACATAGCAAATACTTAAATCTCTCATGTCGATATGAGGCTAATAATTGAGTCACATATATCTAACATATTTATAGTTAATGATTTTTAAGTCAACATGAGCTTAGCTCAACGATAATTGACACCTATCTCTTAAAGGTTTTAAGTTCGAACCCATCTCACTTGTTGCATTGAAATAAATAATAATAATAACTAATGATTTTCCACCGAGTGGTGACAAAAACATCCTCGAAAAAATATTGAGTTAAAATTTATCTTATATTTTAGTTGTAATAAATCAATAAATAAATAAACAGAAGACCTAAGTTACAAAATTGGCAACCAAATTTAGGGCCTGTTACACAAAATGATCTCTCAAAATTTTAAAGAGTGTCTATATATTAATATATCTTCAAATCTTATGATAATTGTCAGTTTTTCAATGATAGTCGTAGGAAGATAATCGAGTAGCACATGAACATTATTCTTATTTATTTATTTATTTATTTAAATCTCTCAGGCCTCCTCTGCTTGAGGCGGTATGGACAGTAGTAGCGTATTCGTCAAATTCATCTCCTCCATCACATTACTCTCTTTTACTTAGCAAAAATAGATGTATTTTTTTTCTTCTTTTTCAGAAGATAAATAGTTGTGATTCATAAATATTATTTTCATTATAGCAAAAAATTGAGAAGAGGTGGCAAAATTGTAGTGGATATGAAGGCGTAAATAAAAAAGGATGGGGCATTAAATGCACATCCCTCGCCGGCCCCACCGCGACCATATAAAATATTTTTTAATTGTGAGTTCAATTTTAACTTTATATTTACATGCCTTCGACTTAGTCAAGGCTTTCCTCGTATAACAATATTCTGATAAGATTAGTCAAAATGAATATAGTTCATCGTGGGTATCACTTTGTTTTGAAATTTAGTTTTCTGAAAAATATTATGCTGCTACCACTATTAGATCCTAACCCAATTCATGATTGTTACCAAGATACAGGAACTCGAGTGCATACCCGTTTTAAAATAATTAAAAAAAATTGAAAAATTTTCGAGTATTATAGAATCACGAGTATTCTCTAACGATACATCAACATCATTTTGAAAAGATCTTTATTGTGTGAAGTTAGAAGACGGCCTATAGACACAAACTAGCTACCAAAATGGTCCAGCACTCTAAAAAGTGTAACTTGGCAACTACCCTACATCGCCAAAAATAATTCCTAATTCCTAAACTTTATAAATAACTTCTCTAAAATCATACACAATATCCACCGACAACTTTTATTTAAAGATCCATCCAAGTTCTCTCAAATTTAGAAAATATTAGAATTTGCTTCACCGACAGGGTGGAGCCTTAAATTATTTTAGGATTTCTAGCTCTTTCAATTCTATTAATTTGGGAGCAAACAACACGAAAATTACTAAACTTCTTAACTATTTTATGTCTAGTTCTTTTTTTTTTTTTTTTAATTACATGAGGCTTAGGTATTCCAAAACTATAATCGATTTCAAATGAATTCTGCTTTATCATTACTTGTTGTATGCGCACCTAGATGGTTAGAGACCGCCACAATTTAAATCTTTTTAAAAAATTAGACCTAACGTCAATGGAGCGCCACATCATTTGGTCATGAAAAGACCAAGTGTTGATGTGGTTTGATCGACGAATATCTATTTTTGAAATATTATTTTTGGAAATAATTTGAAGTGACATATATTTGGAATAGGTTTAAAATCACAATTTTCGTATCAAACCTACTTTAAGAAAATAAATTAAATAAAGAAAAAAAAAAGGAAGAGGGCCAAAATGGGGAATGGAGAGAGATTGGGAGATAAATATCCAAATACTAGCGAATAACAAAGAGGGTCGGGTCATCAATTTTATCCGTATAAATAATAAAGAAATAATTCATAATAAATAAGAGTAATGAGTCAACACGAGGCCGGTCTCCTCGAGTCAATACCCGAACCCACCCACTGAGTCAACGCGCCGGCGGTTCGTTCTTGACTCAATACCACCCCCACGTTTTCTCACCATCCCTTCAAATAATAATAATAAACAATTGAAATAAAAAAAAAGGAAAAAGAAAACTTACACAAACTCCAAGGTCAGAAAGGTGAAATGGAAAGCGTAGCGAAGTGCAGTCAGAAATCTCAGATATACTGCAGCAGGTCACGTGGCGGGCTCGTGACACCGGAGCGCGGTTTTAATCTTCTGCACCGTACACGATATCAGATTATTCACCGTCTCCACCGACTCCACCGTCAGTTTCTCCGTCGGCAAACTGTTAACCAATATCTGAAACGCCACCGTCAGTAGACACCCTCCGCCGCCGCCGTCCGGCACCATCGCGAATCCGGACGGCAGCAGCGCCACGTAAGCCGAATCGCCGCCGTTCATCACCACCTGCATCGCCGGAATGTCCACCGGCGCGTACACCACAAGCGATCCCGAGGGATCGGTGCAGGTCTCTTGGAGAATTAGCATACTGCTCTGACTCGGATTCAGAGACTGCTGCAAAATCCCAAAAAATAAAAGTAATAATTTTTTTTTAAAATTTATAATATGATTTTGACGTGAAAGAAAAGAAACGAAAAAAACTTGTTCAGGGATAACTGAGGAGTGTCCTGTGATTTTGACTTTTGCAAGAAATTTAAAAAGAGAGAAGAGAGATGATTTGTAGTGTCAGCTCGAAAAGCTGCTGTCCACAGGTAATTTCTACATATTCTGAAAATTCTGTCGCCATAGATATTTCCAAATTCCATATTCGTCATTATTTTCTATTACCTTTTTCTTCTGATATTTCTTTCCCCATACGATCATACCCAATAAGTGGGGTTGGAATTATCAAATTTCGGTTCATTTTTGTATCCTTACTTTCATTTTATAGTCCTCTAATTTCCTTTCATTTTGAAAGAATGATAAATTATATCTTGAAAGTACGACATTTAAAAAATAACAAATACTAGACTAACAAATTTTAAAATATAAAGATAAAAATAGATGTTTTAAAAATATGTAGACCAAAATAAACCAAAATTAAAAATATTTAAATCAGAATATAACATTTAAACTAAATTTTAGTTGACTCCATCATACATAGATAATTTGATATAGGTTTAAATAACTTGGTTCCTTAACAAATACGATCAATCGTATTCTCACTGTCATTAAATATTTGATGTTTCAAAATATTTAGTGTGTAAAATATCGTACTAAAATTATGATTTTAAAAATGAGATAGAATGAAAATAAAATGACCAAAATAATCCTTTTTAAAAGTACAATATCGTTTTTATTAAAATGAACAAAAGTAAACCTTGTAAAAAATATTTTAAAAAATACAGGAACAAAAATAACTAAAATAAAAAATATAGTATTCAAACTAAAAAGAAATATATTTAAATTTATTTGATTTTACTCCATTATTAGACGCCGAAACTTCCATCCAATGATTATTATGAACTATGTGATGGGAGTTTAAAATTTTATAGTAATTTGATTGATTATATGTTTAAATTTTAACATTTTTAAAATTCTCTTTCAATTTAATTTTAGAGAGAGGGGAGGAGAGAAAAAGTACGTACGGCGGCGCGGAGGAGAGAGACGGAGTTGGCGTGGTGTTGGGCTTTGGGGATGTGGAGCATCTCCTGCATGGGGCCGCCGTTGGACAGAATGTCCCACTCGCTCCTCAGCCGCTCGTCCCGGAGGAACTCGAACACTCTCTCCGGCGACGCCGCCGGCAGCCAAACCGACGTCGCCGCGCTCAGCACAGTCCCCGGCGGCTCACCGGGATCGTCCACGCTGTTCCTCGTCATCACCCGGACGTCCTCCCCGACGCTGCCACCGGCGTTCAGCGTGTTCCACTTGTACACCGACGACGCGCACACGCCGGCGCAGAAGTTCGCCGTCATACGCTGCGCCAGCCTCAGCATGCTCCGCCGCCCACTCGCCGTAATCGCTAACACCCAAACCAAAAAAAGAATCATATTTTCATAACTAATTAATTAATTGTTTTGTAACGATGGGATGGTGGTATTATTGTAATTAACTGTTTACCGGAATGGTCGCGGTCGGAGATGAGAGTGGCGAGGCAGTCGCACTGGCGTTGGAGGGTGGCGATCCAGCGGGGGGCGCCGAAGCCGAGGCCGGAGCCGACGAGGGGCCGGTACAGCTCGTGGATTTGGGTTTCGTCGTATTCCGAATGCTCCACCCAAGTAACCTGCCATCATTCCACACCACTCGCAACACAATTTCCTTTCCATAATCCAAATATATTCTAAATTCTCAAAATTGAAGCCATTTATGGCCTAAAATAAGCAATACTGTATTTTCATAATGTATTACACAGTTTGAAATTATACAAAACTCAAAAATCACACTATATTTAACAAATTAAATATGAAAATTTTAACATTTTTTATAATATACCATACTAAATATAGAAAATTTTCCACTTCTAAAAATTTTACTGCAAATACTTAGGTTCTAAGCGTAACAACTTATCATATGATAAAAGGTAAAGATGGAAATTTTTTTCTAATAGATCATGAGATTATGAACAGTGCTCAATATAGTTTTATCCGAAAAATAAAAAATGGTTGTCAATATAGAAATAGTTCACAGTCATGGGCATAAGCATTTTTAAAATTTAAATACGAATTTCTCAAATTTAAGACACTTTTTTATTTTCGCATTTCTTTTTCTACATTATTAGATATTTAATGGTGGCGGAGAATAAGTTAAATGAGTCAAATATTTTCAAATACTTAGCTGCTTGCTTGTATGTAAAAATTTAACAATTTTATATATATTTCTCTCTCTTATATGTAAGAATTTTAATAGTGTTATTTCTCTTATATTTATCAAAAATATAATGCCGTAACTAAAAAATAGTTATCTATTCGATAAAGAATAAAATAAGAAAGGAAACCTTAGAGTAGCCATTGGGCATGTCGTGGATGAGGCAGCCGGAGGGGAGTCTTCTGCAGGGCGGAGGGGAGGAGTCGGCGATGGAGACGGAGACGTCGACGATGGCCCAGACGCCTTCGGCGTGCTGCTTGCAGAAGCGGAGGAAGCTGAGCTGTCTCACCGGAACCATGGGAGACAGAATTTGGAGCTCCGCATGCATCTGTGGGGTGGGGGCCGGTTTAAATAAATTAACAAATAAATAACAATAGGTGGAAATAATTAACAATTAATTACCAGTTGGAGAGCGCCGTTCTTGGTTCCTCCCATGCCGCCGGAGATCACGTCGGTGGTCGTCGCTGTGGCGATCATGTTCGGAAACATCTCCGCCCACCGGTTCTAACATCATAATTATATATAAATTAACAAATATCAGCACAGGCCTAGCTGTGTAATTACCTATTTGACCCTACCCTCTCATTTTACAGTTTATAGTAAAATTTAGATGTTCGTCGATAAATAAATTATATCCAATAAAACATTGAAATTATACTCTTTTTCTCGAGATTTGGAGATTGTATTTACGTACTCCCAAATTATAGTACTTACAAAAAAAACAAAAAGAGTGAATTTAAGTTAGGTTATAAAGTCACGAGAGAGAGAGCTTACAGCGTCCATTAAAGTGTGAACCAGAGCAGAACTGTTGAGGAGGACGATGGCAGTTTCTCTGGAACCTTCACAAACGAAGCCATTGCCATTGATTCTACCTCCAATGCCACTGAACATTCTCTCATATTCTTCTTCATTCATCCTCTCTCCCACCCACAGCGGCTCCTCCGCCTTCGCTTTCTTCACCAGCTCTTCCATCGCTGCCACCGCCACCTCCAAATACACGCTCCGATCCCCATACTCCGCCGCCGGCCACGAGCTCGGCCGCGCCAGGAGCTTTCCTGCGACGCCGCACACCCGCTCCAGTTCCTCCTTCAGCCGAGCGTTTTCGATTCGGAGCTGTTGCTCTTCCAGCGAGATTTCTCCGATTATCGCCGGGCCGCCGCAGTCCGAGCAGATAGGGTTTCTAATCGCCTCGCGAATCGCCATGTTCTCTGCTCGGAGCTTGTCGTTCTCCTGCCTTAGTAGCGTGTTCTCGTGGCGCTCCAGTTGAGTCTGGAAATGGATCCATCGAAAAAATTTAAAACAGAAATCGATTGTATTGATTCTCGGTTTTCGAAATTTTGGATTTATTTGGGGATTTTCTGACCTTCATTTGAGTTCGGCGATTTTGAAACCAGAATTTTACTTGTTTCGTTTCTAAACAGAGTCGTCTACTGAGCTCCAATCGCTGCTTCTCATCAGGATGGGGACACTCCTTGAACATACTGAGAATGAGAATCAAAAAATTTCTCAAATCATTTTTAAGCATGCTCTTCGTTGCTATATTACATGAAAAACTAGGTAGATTTTGATCTTACGCTTCGAGTTCTTGGATCTGCTGCGGAGTGTGGCGGTGGTACCGCTTCTTCTTCCTAGGGTTTTCGCCGGCGGCGTCCTGATCGTCGCCGGAGCCGCCGCCGCCGCCGTCGCTGCCGGATCTGCTCTCCGCCGGTTCCTCCTCCCGACATCTCCTCCTAACATTCGGCTCGTAACCGTCCGCCGGAATCATCTCGCCCGCGCCGAGCCCATCGATATTCGTCTGCACAAAAGAAAAAGAAAACGAAATCGGATTTGAAATGCGGATTCGAAAGAGATATTAGAGAGAAAGGGCGCCGTACGAGAGCGAGAGAGAGCCTGGGGGAAGAGAACATGGATTTGGGGAAAGAGTAGTGAGTGACGAGTCGTGGCTGAGCAATTGCACCGGAGGCCATAAGACAACCGTAGCCGCCGCCGCCGCCGCCGCCAGCAGTTTTCCGATGGACAAATTCTGCTCAGGAAGCCATGGTTGGGCGATGGGGGAAGCTTGAGGAGGAAGAAACTGAAACCCTAGATGAGAGAGAGAGAGGGAAAAGGGGGGGATTTGAGGGAGAGATTTGGGGAAAAAGGGGAGTGAAAGATAAAGAGAGGAGAGATGTGGAGTATTTGAAGCCTTGCAAAAAACAGATACAAAACCTCCAAAAAATGGTTGGTTGACTCTTCTCTCCCTTTTCCTCCTCCTCCTCCTTCTTTCTCTATCAGACTCAGACTCAGACTCTGTCATTTGCAGTGTAAAAAGGGTTTACAGTTTCTCTCTCTCGTGTGTAATAGTCTATCCACATTTCCATCCATATATTCAAATCTTAATATATTATAAGTCTCGTGTTGGCCTAAGGGATAAATCGACATTTTCAATATAGTTCAAAAGACTCGATAAAATATAAAAAAGTATCAACAAAATATCACTAATATATACATAATATTAATATCAATCATTTTTAACCTATTTATAAATAGAGAAATGTTGATTTATTAATTTAAATAATTTTTACGATTTTTTTAATTTCTCCAATTTTGACAGAACTATCTATCTATGACATTGATATTTTGTTATTATTTCCATGAAATTGAGACTTTGATAAAAAAAAAAACATTTAAAACCTTGGTAATAGGGAAGAAAAATTTAGTTTTGTTGTTTAAATTTTAAATCTAACCATGGATTCATAAGGAGGAAAAAAAATCCACATTCCATACCTTTTAACTTAATTTAGTTTTTAATAAAGGATAGCGTGGTCAATATAAATATAGTTTAATGGTAAATGACATCTATTTTTATTCTCTCGAAGTTGAAAACGAGACTTCAAGCAAATGTATAAACATGCTGATGATATCTAATACAAAAATAACAGAAATATTTAAATGATTGTTTTTTTAAAGTTTGTGAATTAAAATATAAAGTTTGGCAGTAAAGATGGGAAGATAAATATAGTTTCATTGCAATACCCTAAAGAAAAGGGGTTTCAATCATTATTGACTTTTGTTGGATAAATTATTGAAGTATAAGAAAACAAAATATCATTAAATTCTCTTGTTTTGTTGGTGGAGTTAGACTGTTAGTGTATACAAATTATTAACTGAAAAAACACCTTTTTCATATTAAGATTTGAGATGCCAAATAATTAAGTCGATGGGACGTATTAATAATTGGATATATAATGTCGGATAAAAATAAGATATCGAAACTTACGCAGTCAGTCATTTGTCACTATTTTGGTCCTTGTAAAAAGTAATTTTTTTTTCCTAGAAGAGATGTAAAAAGTAATTGTTATATGTAAATAATTATATACTTTTCCAACATCTAATTCACTTTCCATATAGTTTAAAGTTAAAACCGAACTGAACGCATCTACGAGTATATTTCAACTAGCTATGTTAATATTCTCGACTAAAAATTGGAGGTTTGAATCTCCATCTCACCTAATAAAAAAAAATGGAAAATTTTTTATTACCGTTGTTATTTTATTTATTTATTTCATTTGTGAACTCTATTTTCCACTACTTTACATTTACATGTTTAACCCTTCAACTCTTAAGTTTGTATCTAATAAGTTCTATTAAACTTTAAATTTTATATTTAATAAATTCTTAACCTAACTGATATTTTTTAAAATTCAACAACTTATCCAGCATAAAATTAAAAAATTTATTTTAAAAGTGTAGATTATACGAAAGTCCTATAAGACACAAAATTAAAAGTTTAATGATATAATAAACACTCTAAAGTTAAGAAACCTATTAGACACAAACTTAAAAATTCACTGACTAAACTTATAATTTAACCCATTTCTTTCTGGAACATACGAAAAAGATCACTTGAGCCATCACTAATAACAATTTCTGTTAGCATTACAATCCAATCAAGGGTTATCAGGAATTTACCTAATAGTAAAAATTATCAATGCCTGATATAGATGTTTTTTTTTTTTTTTTTTAAAGCTCAAACAAATCTCACAAAAGTTTAATGGCATTATTTTTGTAGATAAAGAGATCAAAATGGCAAGAATTATGCCCATACTTTGGCCAACCCTACCCTTATAAGACAGGTTGTGCCAAATCTAAGGTATGATGGATAGCAACACAGCATGGGGAGCCACCAAAAGTCTTTTATTAAAGGACGAAATCGTAATTTCATCCCCCGAAAAAAAAAAAAAAAAAAAAACCCATCATTTTCTTAGTATCCCATTGGGAAAGCTGCTAGAGGAGACGTTTCAATACAACAAACTCACATGGAGATTTAATCCTATAAGGTCTCAATCAAGTTTGGTCTCTAAAAATTACAAATCTATATGATGCTTCTGTAAATGAACTAAAATATAATATAACATTTGAAAATATTAATACCAAAATAGGATCCAAGAACCTTACAACATAGGGGTGTTTTTGTAACTTCACAGATAGGGAGGGGGGGGGGGGGGGGGGGGGGCGGCATAAAGAAGCAACCAAGTGGGTGAATTTAAAACACCCCATATGTGAATTCTTTATTTGGATTACTTCCATTTCCACCATAAAAGCAGGCATGACTTTTATGTTACCAAAAGGCCCTTTAAATAAAGTTACTGCAGAAGGAAAAAGAGAGCAAATACAGGAAGTTGGCAATGGAGATCAGATTGGTGCAAAAATAAACCATAGACTCAGCTAACCTTTTGAAAATTTTAGAACTAGAACAAAGAATATTTGCCACCTACTCTCAACTTTTCTCGGATAAAATCAATCTGCACACTTTTTTTCCTTTTTCTTTTGGCTTTCTTCCCCCTTCTAATCCTTTTTTTTTTCACTACTATATTGACTTTTTTAAAAAATAGATCAAAAAAAGGAGTACCTGCATTGGGTCGCTAAGATAAACATCCCCATCGTCGTCATTTGAATATTCAATGTAGCGTCCAAAAGCTTTTGGTTGCAACGAGAATCCTCTCCCTCCCTTGTGATCCTGGTTCTTTTTCGTGTATCGTTGCCGTCCACCTTATGGATCGAGCTATGCGGCTTACTCTTTCGATAATTTCGGGATGGTCTCGGATCACTACTGTTCCTTCAGGACGTAAGATTCGGTCCATTTCCACCATTAGATCAACGAGGTTACACCTACAGGGAGCCAAGTGAGTCATTTTCCTTGGTTAGATTATAGCTTTGTCTAACATTTGATATAAAGATAAGTCATTAAATACCATTGCATAAATAAATCAAGTTAGCATTTGATTGTAAATTTTATGTAGCTCTTTGATCTTTGAACAATATGTACAAATACTTCAAGTAAAAGCTTACAATTTCAATTGACGTTAAAATGAAGAGATTTATAGGGGGAAATGATTATTTAAGGGATAATTACTCTTATTTATTGAATATGTATATATGTTTAAAGAGGAAATTCGAATCCTATTTATTAGGTTTTAAATTTGAAGTTGATCTAATTACCAGCATTTTATTTTGAATCATTAAACCCTTTCACTTAAAATTAACCTCCAAATATCTTGATAACATTCTTCATAGAACGCTTAGCTTTTATTTTAGGATTATTCTCAGTTTTTGTGTCAATGTCATTTGTTTATCAAAGCATTAGACAGATGAACCAACTTCGTGGTAAAAAACAAGGGAAAAGTTGGGGTAGCAGAATGTGAAATAAATGAGAAGATGCTGACAAAGAATAAACTAATGGGTGAAAATAACAATACGTACCTGCTTTTGTCGGAACCTGGATATTTAATGAGTGATTCAATTGCAAATACGTGGATAAAATCATACGAACGAGGGTATGTTGAGAAAGGCTCACACCTGAAAACCATCAAATATTAGTGCATCCACTATAAACAATGCATCTGAAACTTCCTCAACAAGAAGAAAATAAAAATATTTTCGAAATGGGTTTGTCAAAAAAATTTAAAAAACAAAAAATTGAATGACACTTGGTGTATAGGGAGAATATTTTATCTGACCCCAAGGAAGATCACTAATCCGTTTCACATGTTTGCTCATTTATTTGACATATAAAAAATGTGATGGGTCTAAACTTTTTGATATTCATGCCTTAATCTAGGAAGTTAGAACATCACAGAAGGTGTGGATGACCAAGCTCTCAGTAAAATCACGAGAATAAAAATGAGAAATGACAAGTAAATCTTCGACACATTAAGGGTGTGTTTGGGAGTGATGGTAGAATGAGTGGTTTTGAAAAAAAGAGATTTAAGTATAATTGATTTTCCAAAATCATCATACAAATGCCTTAAAAATCAATAAATCAATTTAAAGTGATTTTAAGATTTCCTAAAATAGATTTTCTAATTTACCAAACATTATCAATGGAAAGGGAAGTGATTTTGACAGTGGCAGGCCAAAATCACTTCCAAACACACCCTAAAAATTATTTAATTCTACAAACTGAGAGTTTTGCTGCCTTGACTTGGACAAGTAGCAAGTGTGCGTCCCAATTTTTTGTGAACACACTGCGATCTCCAACACTCTAGCTAAAATCACTCCCCACTAGCAAACTGGTCAGTAAAGTCCAACGGCATTTTGTTTCACACTAGTGAAAATGGACAAGGAAAATTAACAGCAACAGAAGAGGACGAAAGTAGGACCACATTGAAGGATTAGAGCAAGCAATTTGAAACTCACCAGTCATGGTAGACTCCAATTAAGCCTCTGTCATATATTGCAGCCAAAGTGGATGGCTTGTGAGAAGGAACAACATTCATCACCCAAACTGGGTCAGATCTTATTGCTGCAGCAAAGCCACCAAAAAAGGCATTCATATCCATCACATTTCGTACTGCTGGAGTTCCCAGCTTCAGTTTTAAAGATTTTTTGTAGAAAGCAACCCTCCTTTCCCACCGCCTCGAGTCAGCATTGAATACATCAAAACCATTTTTCACAACTCCAGCTCTTGGATGAGCTTTTGCTAGCCTATCCGGCCATTTTGGAATTGTTCCAACAGAGACTTCTTCCTTGGCAGAAGGCATCCTACTCACACATCTATTTAATCTCACATACCTGCAAAAATACAAACTCATATCAAAGAACCACTCGTCAATGGAATGTGAATTTTCCATACACCAAAAAGTCAAGTTCAAGCAGACATTCCAACAGTAGTAGTTACCATGCACGATTTGGATCATCAGATTCACTGCACGATTCAAGACCAAATTCATTTTGGTTTGGAAGACATGAATCTCCAGCAGGCTTTTTCCAGATGACGGTATTTCCATCCACAGCAATTAACTCGTAACATAGTGCTCTTGCAACACCCTGAAGATCTGCCCATTCTTTGTCTTGTTTAGGCCACTGTACAGGGGGGCCAGATATGACCAAAAAACCCCCTGGGCGAAGTAACCGATCAACTTCAATGAAATATGTAGCATCTGCAAAACCAGATTATTTTATGATTAAAAAAATAAAAGAAATTCACATGTTGTAATGTAGTTGGTAAGAAAGAGTGGAGAAAAATGTGCACTTCACTCCATGTTGATAAGCAAAACGTGATAATGTAAACACAACCGAAATAAAGGGTAATCCTAACCAACAAACATTCTAGGCATCTCAAAATCTTCATTATCTAAACCAATTATGAGCTGAAAACAAATGGATCTTAATACTGATTATTCTTAGAATGTAAAATTTTGTTCCTCCCTAATAAAATTTCTAGCTCCACCCATGATATCATATAATAGCTGCATAAAAGGTTTTTTTCAGAAAAACAAAACCCAATGATATAGTGAAAAGTATAGAAAGAAGATATCAACACAATTAGGAGCTCAAAAAACAACACTCCAACTAGAGTTCATTACGGCAGAAAAGGATACTAAAACTCACTGTAAGCAGTAAAGGGAATTAAACAACGCGAACAGTGCACCAAATCAAATGAGAATGCAGGAAAAGGAAGTTTCCGAGTTCCAAGCATAGCAACAAATGCTGGAACCCCTCTTTCCAGTGCAAATTGTATCTGTGATTTATGAGAATCTCTTGGAGCAAATGACACAGTCAGAATATCCTCAGCAAGCAAATACCCCCCAAAGCTAGCAACCTGCAAAGAGCATCAAATTTGTGATCTTTTCATTAAAACAATAAGCAAAATTTCAACATGGGGCAGCAAGGAAAAAAGGATTGCACTGACCCCACAGCCCATATCAAGTGCAGTCCTCAGAGTGCCACCCTTTATAGGAATGTATTGTCCAAGTTTCTCAATATATTGCACTGCACCATCTGGAAACATGGTACCGCCACCAGGAAAAATGAAATATGGACCTTCCTGTTTCATCCATCCTTGATGTCCTTTCCTGTCCGCAATCTTGTTGTGAGGCATGTTATCGTGCCATATCTGCACAGTGCACGTGTAAATAAATGGTACTTAAAAGATTGATCATTGGTGCTGATCAGTGAACTTGATACTAACCTCTGTGCCATCTCATAGCAAACAAGTTATTTTCATCTTTTTCATTCTTTTTGTTTTTGGGGGTGCAGGGCAGCTATAATTCAGCCAAGGAAGAAAAACATGCATGGCATTACAGTCAAACAGAAAAAGAAATAAGCTACGGATAAGTGGTAACAACAGTTATTTTCTCCTAAAGGACAAGTATCAACAAAACCCCCTGAAACCAGACAGAATCTAAAATTCCATTCTGAATACTAAATCACGTTCAATAACCTACTGCCGACTCCTTAGTCCAGGCACTATCAGATGGATTTCAATCTTCTTCCTCACCCCAGTCCCTGTATCCATCTTCTGCGCAAGAAAATGATCTGTACTTCGAAATAAGCAATGTGTGGTTAACCAATCGATCGGGTAGGAAACTACCGGTAACTTTTCTGTAATTGTATGAGCTCCTAAAGAGAATATACATCATCCTTATGTCATAACTTCTGCTCGTTCAAATTCACTAATTCACAAATCTTCACCCGGTTTCCTCCACTATCTACTACTCCACAGTGTTCATATGCAGTTGAGTAATTCCTTTCTGGCCTAATTAAGTCGTTCACAAACTGCGAGGTGACAGATATTGCACAAAAATATACTAATTATGTCTTGGAAATATCGGCTGTCGATCTCCACTTTGGCAAGAGCCAACAAAATTCTACCGAAACATACTTGGAAAGAGACGCCGTACCTCCAATCTTAGAAAAAGGAAGCTCATTCCATGAACTAACTAGCATGAATCATAAATCTACAGATCTCAAAATATTTGGAGCAGACTAACGATTAGAAAAACCTCCATACCTTGTGCAAGCTCTCCGGCCATTGGACAGGTATCTTGTAGCCATCGGGCGGCGGAATTAAGCAGAGCGGCGCCTCATCAGGGGGCGGGCAATGTCGCTCCCTATAGAAATTCATCTCCCTGCTCAATTGGCTATTTCTCCTCGGATCCTCGCAAGGCATGTGATCCACAGCATCAGCAGGGCACGCTTCGATAGCCTGCTTCTGCCCAGCCTCAACCAGCTCCGTAATCCGTAGGCGCTGCCGCGGATCAGCGTTAGACAGCAGCAAAGTTTGGCGGCCAGAAGCAGCAAGCGAATCACCGAGGCGGGTGAAAACGAGAAGAAAGAACAGTAACACCAATCCAAAAAACACCGCGGAAACAATATCCAGGAGTCGCCATTGCCGCGCATTTCTCTTGGAAGCCGGCAAGTTAACGTGACCCATCGTTGCAGGAATCCGGATCTGATATCAATCAAACATTTAACGAAGGTTGTAGCTCACGGTATCATCGGTATCGCAGATCTTAACACCTACCGATACTGGAAACGGAAAGTTGTGGCCTCAAATTGAAGCAGGAATTCACAAGAACAAAGTTGAGAAGGAGTCAGCGAAGAGATTGAATCAGATAGAAAGTAGTTGCAGTTGCAGAGCGGGAATCCACAATCCACAGTCGAATCTCACTCCCTCGGAGCTTCGATGATTCAGAGACAGAAGTCTCTCTCACTCTCACCTCAATATATTTATTGAAGTGGCGGTGAGTGATCTTCCGACCATATGTTAATAATAATATTATGTAGGAAAAAATAAAGAATGTTGCAAAATCTTCAATGGGGAAAGCACAATATAGTTTTAATCAAGGATTAAATTAATTTCAGAGAAAATTTATTTTTTATTTTATATATATATTTTTAGAGAACGTTGGAAGAAATTTTGGTTGGTGGGTAAACTTAGTTTCTACCACGACGAGACTCTCGTGTCAAGATGCTTGGGCATTTGTTAGATGGCCAAAGATTGAATAATATGTTGGAATGGAGTTTCGACAATTTCGATTCAACTTTCAATTGACACTTCGTATACGTTGGTAGAAACAAGCATTGGATCCAGCCTAAACGATTGTGGCAAGGATAACAATGAAAGTACTAGTCTCCGTAATTTGCTGACTCAAGCGGGTAGTCCTTATGAGTCAAGCTTTGGCTCCCGAGCAGGAACATGATCCGTTCAAAGAGTAGGCTCATTCGTTCAAAGAATAGACAAATAGGAGCCGAAAACTATACACTTTATTGAATTACATGAAACAAAATAATGAATTACATGAAAGAAAATAATGAAGTAACAATGCTCGTTGCCCCTTTCTAATGTCTAGATTTTAGAATCTTCGATGGGGCAAAAAGAAAGCCTTGAAATTAAATGCTACGATTAATTAACATTTCTTCAAGCAATAATTAAACTATTCCTTCGTTAAATTTTGGTTTTCGGTTAAACATCAAGAGAAAAATCAACATTTCCATAGAATTGAAAAAAAATAATATAGATATAATATTAATATTAACAATTTTAAAATTATTCAAAAGGGCGAAATGATTTTTTTTATTACTTCTCCAGAAAAATCCATCAACGTTGACAAACTTTGATCACAGCACAATAACTTCATACGGCTGCCATTAATATTCATCATATTATCATAAAACCATCTAATAAGGGGAAAGAAATCAATTGATCATCTGGCAGAATATGAAGATCAGTGAAGGGACCAGAAAATAAAGCCACTCCTTCCAAAAATAGCTCATCTTCTCCCCCTTTTCAGTTTCTACAAGGGTCCTTTCAAGGGGCAATAAAGAGATACAACGCTCGTAGATTTGAATCTCCACCCGTGACACAATATTCTAAAAGGAAAAGGAACAATAAAGAGGTATCAATACTTTGCATATTCAACTCACAGACAAATTTGCAACATGGTTCCCCGGAATCTGTAAGGAAAAAAACTGGAAGAATCAATAACTGCAACTGAGAAAAATCAGTATTTACCAAAAAACAGCAGCCAGCAAGCAGTATGGCTAATTGTGGCATTAATTCTATCTCCTTGCTTTTAACGAACCACCTAACATGGTAACTTCCAATTATAATTTCAAGTCTGACTCTATGCAACCCCTCCCTCGTCGAAAACCGTTATCATGGCTAACAATGGAAGCCAATCAAGAAGAAAAACATGGCTGTACAAGCCAAGAATCAAAAAGATCAAATTTTCCTAGATCCTCCTCGTTGGTTATAGTCGTGCTTGATAAGGTTTGCTCTCAGTAGCATCGATCTAACTTCGCGATCAAACTCGCTCCCCGTCTGTAGAACTCTTTGGAAGGTCGCATTCCTCTGATCCGCATGTCGAGCATAAAGAATTTTATTGTGCGAGTCAATTCTTGCCTGCATTTATGAATAGAGCAGTTGATAAACAAGCACTTGATTTGAAACAGTGGAGAAAGATTTTAACTAAAAATTATATTAGTATCAGTTTCAATATTTCCGTATACCTTGACAAGAGAAACTCAGTTTTTATTGGTACAAACTAGGACCAATATCTGATCCTCGTGTACAACAAAAGAATAATAGTTAAAAACCAAATAAAGTCCAGTCCAGTCCAGTCCAGTCCAGTCCAGTCTACACAAAGAACAACCTCTAGAGGCCTATATAAAAAATTTCCCTTCAGAATCTAAAACTCTTCAATGTGACGCTGTGGTGGACACTGGACAGAAGACCAAAGAAAAGAGGTTGAAAAGGCATAAGTGTTGATTTTCAATAAGCGGCAATAGTTTTTTGAAGAGCGAAATGCACTGAAATAACACCATTAATGGCTGAGTGAGAAGTTCAGAAAAGAAAAAATATAAAAATAAAATTTTCATTCTTTTACCCCCTTGTACTTCAATATAGTGAGTTCAAATGTTAACCTTGAAGTCTAACTTCTTACAAAATTGAACCTTCAACTTGAATAATGAGTAAATTTAATAACTCTCGTTAGTTGAGATGTTTACTTGTACTGGTGATTTGTGGCTTAAGTGTGCACGTTCAGAACTGGACCTACTATTCTTGCGGTGCTAATTTGTTAAGCTAGGTTTGGGCTTTTTCAACCATTTGATTGTGTCTAAATAAGTTTCAGCACTTAAGACTCTAAGATTAATATGTTTTTAATTGAATTATGTATAATAGTAAACACAAACACACCCCCCCCCCCCCCCCCCCCCCCCCAAAAAAAAATGAAATCTCATCATATAAATACTTTATAAAATTCTTTCAATACATCAATTCAGAGCTATGATATGATCACTTAACTAAAATTGAATACAAGAACCCTACCAACCTTCGTGGTGGATTGGTTCAAAGGTGCAATTAAAAGTTGAATTTGATCCGAGATAATCAAGAATCAGGTTTTGCAGATGGGGAAACAGGATTTCTATTCATTATCATGAGGATTTCGGGTAGCAAAATATATCAGGTGCAACTGTAAAAGTAGCTGAAATGCTTTTCATTATCGCATGCACAATCCTAGGCTTGAGTTGAGTTACCCAAAAACCAGTAAAATAGCTCCGGTGCCTCATAATAAATTCTTTTGCAGAGTGTAATTTCATCCAGTTCTCATGAATGGTTTCAAACAATAACAATATATATCAACCTAAACAGCAAACAAATCAAGGATAGTCTGAAAGAAACCTGGATTTGGTTATTAGTGATTAATGTCTCGAGCTCTTTCTCAAGACCAGCAACACTTGTTTTAAAAGCATTAGCCATCATATGGAGATCAACGGATACAAATGGGAGCGTGTATTGGATGAGAGCCTTGTGGCGTATTTGATCATAAAGCGTCTCAACATGGTCATGTAAATGAATGTCAAGCAATAAGTTAGCTTTAAGATTCCCAAGGTAGTCCAGACATGATGCATAATGGCTGCAAGAAAATAGAATGATTATATCATTGATAAATAGAAAATAGCTATCTTCCAGTCAAACTACTAGCTCATTGGAGGAGCATCATAGCAAGCAAGTTAATCCCAAGATCCAATTAATAAAACATATGAGGTATTCAAAACTCGTTCCGCTTAAAACCAACAAAAAAAAAATTGGAAAACGACTAAACAAAAACCAACAAAAAAAAAATTATTAACAAGAAAGCCATATAATATGTTGAGTTAAAAGAATTAAATAATTGGAAAAATATATTATCCTAGTCCTATCACTGCATTTATGCACGTGCATAAGACATGTCTGAGCCAATTTAAAATTTCTACTGATGAAAAGAAAGTAACTAAGGGTAGAGTAGAAGTTTGAAGAAGCCTAAGCAGATTAGTGACTACTGCTTATCAGAATGTATAGCACAAACCTTGAGTAGAAATCATTAATCAGCTCTCGGACTACAGGAACCAACTCTAAGAAATTACGAAAGTTGACGTTGTCTATAACTTTATTCTGCCAGATTAACACAATTAGTCAGAACAGCAAATCACTTGCTTTAAATTCCATATGAAACACGATTAGCAAGAAAAAGGGAAAAAAATGTGCCTTTAGCTCTGTACGGTCAAAAGTTGCAAGCGCACAAAGACCACCATATGTCGCAACATCCTGCGGGGCAATCACTTCATTAAAGTGATTTACTAATTCAGGACCTGTCTCCAGAAACTGCAAATATAACAGAAAGTTGATGGTAAGCGATCATAGCTATAACAACAGAAAGAAAAAGGCCCTCAACACCACAATAAACGTTAATCTAGACATTTAGCACAACTCAAATGCAAAATATAGATTACATGGGGCCATATAATAAAGAAAGCCCATGATGGTCAAGCTCTTCTAAACTATGGAACTTCATTATACAAACATGCACATACACAACTCTTATAAGAAAATCCTATTCAAACAATAAAAACATAATCATATGCATTCCCTGTATTGGAACTTGGAAGAAAGTTTTAAGACAATCAGTACAATTAAACTGAACTACTTGATCATAATGTCCACAAGAAAACAAACCTTGCGAGCAGCAAGTTTGTACTTCTTTGCTTCCAAGTGAGCCAATCCTGCAGCACATCGAAGCTTTGCACCAGTAATTGCATCTAGAGCCTCTGGGGTCTGTTCTGCTTTGCTAACGTAACTCGTGACATGTGTAAATTGGCCCATCTCTATGCTGACAAGAATTGCGCTCATGCACATATGAATGATATGCTTTGATGTAGTACAATAATCGCGTGTACGAACATAACTTTTAAATGCATCGCCAAGTTGACCGTGAGCATAGTAAAAATCTCCAAAATCATTGTATCCCATCCTTATGCTTTCTTTTATCAAATTAGTCTGCAAAATATCCCAAAGCTAATAAATTGAATATCTAAAACCAGGATTACTAAGCGGTTGTCGCAACTTCACAGAAAAGGTAAAAAAAATAAAATAAAATAAGTAGCTACTAATAGAAAACAACATCCAAAATCCCCAACGAATTATTTTCACTTTTTAGGAGGTAGCTAGAATTCGAGCACTGCCATGAAACTGCTGTTATAAACCCCTGTCATTGTGGCTACATGCGTCACCAATTAAAACCCTCACTGATATAATGAACGCATCGATAAATCAATGGCACCGAATTGAAAGGTCGAAACCCGGAAAAGTATTATGAAAACCACAACAAAACTCCCCTAAAGAAGGTGCGAGAGTATAATCAAACATAATGTACCCTATACGCGTTGAGTTCATTCTCGAGCTTCTCCTTCCTCTGTTCAGCCCTCCTCTCGACCATCTCACACCAAGCGGCATCCATCCCATAGTTCGGCCCCAACCTACCATCGATCTTGGGCACGACTTCCCTGAACAACAGAGTGTTCTCGCCCTTCTTAATCTCGTCGTAAGCCATCCGAAGCGCCTCGAGCTGCATCGACTGGTTGGTCTCGGCACCGCAGTGGTCGGCGATGAAGATAAGGCGAGTGATCTTGGTCCGGCCCGAATAGAGACTCGCATACGCTTCAATGTCGAGCTGCTCCCCGGTAATAATGGGTCTATTGAGCTTGCCGTCGTCGGCGCCGGTGCCGTTGGCGTAGATCTCGTCTTCGACCATTGTAGCGCTCCCGGAGGGCTCGTCGTCGGCTTGCATAGCGACGGGGAGATCGAAATCGGTGAAATTCAGGAGAGGGAGAGGGATTTGGGGATGAGAATTAGGGTTTACTGAGAGGGAAGAAACTGAGTACCGTACTTCTTCAGGAAGTGTTTGATGTTTGTGTGTGAGAGTTTCTCGCTTATGAAATAGTAATTTCTACTCTCCTGATAGAGCCTTCGGAGTGGGCAGCGACGGGGAGATCGGATGCCACGTGCGATTCCAGAACTCTCACGTGTTCCGCAACGGCGTCGTTTCTTCCTACCTCATTTCTCTCGTCTTTCATATTTTGAAGTTTTTGTTAAATTATTAATTATTAATTTCGTCAATTTCATAAATTATGTAATATGTATATTCAGTCGATGTTCTTTTTTAGTACAACATGTAGAAATAGAGATCAAACTCACAGCCTCTTGATTTGATTTGAGATATATAATAATTACCGCTGAGTTATGTTCGATTTTATTATATTTAGTCGATGTTGCAGTATGCATTCGAGTTTCTATAGTTGTATTTATTTAGTCCGTTCATTTCTTAATGTTATATTTATTTAGTTTATGTATTTTAAAATTTTGCCTACTGTTTCATAAACTTTTAATTGTATGTTCAATGAGTATATTTTTCCTTTTGGCTTATTTAATGTTTTAACATATTGGTGGTATATTATT